>NC_092633.1:38840343-38978077 GCF_039555335.1 Amphiura filiformis | reverse complement strand
TTTATAGAAACAAATTCAAAAACATTGAACGCCATTTTGAAGGAGAAGCGTGTTTGTATTTCAATATTTTTAACTATTTATTATTCTGAAACAGCTTAACTGACTTCAAACTTTATTTTTTCTAAGGCTTGTAAAATAGCTTAAAATAAGCGCATTTTGAACTATATCATTTCTTTAAAATCTTGCATTCACAGACATTACATTATCACTGAATATTGTAGTATATCGTGATCCACAGCATCATCCCCCACTTTTCTAAAAACAAAAAGTTGCGATTTTTATACCTCTGGCTACATAATGTCTAAAAAGGTGCAAAAATTAAATTTGCAGATTAATGAATTTACCAGAACGAAATTGCAACAGTAGTCTGATGGAGCTTTGTAATACACATCATGCATAATCGCAAACGCAAAATCGGAATCAACTGAAAATTTTGGGAATAAGCTTTTCAGTGAATATCTACTGAAAATGTCATAAAAAGAGGATGCTAGGATCACGAAATACTCCTTTAAATGTGGATTTGTTTGTAAAAAAGTAAAGGAAAATGTGTATTATTTGCAGGCTTCAAGGAGAAAAATTCTGAACGATTAGAGATTGTTTGAAAATTTGGGCCACAGTGAGGCGAAATGTGACCATTTTCCGAAAAAATTTAGAACATTTTGAAAAATTTACCCATCCATATCCGCATACCAAAAATAGCCTAGAAAAGGGATCATGTTTACACATGGCACACCCTCATGCATATTAAATACATTTCTAATGAGAGGGACTGGGTTCAAATAATTCGTTGACATTGTGTTGCTGGTTGATGTTTTGTCAATTGAATTCATATGCAGGGGCAAAGTTTAAATCCAGGGCCGGATTTATCACGGGGCAGTGGGCCTGGGCCGCTTAAATTTCTTTTCTTTTTTTGCAACCATATTAATTGTTATTGCGGTCCATTATTAGCGTGTTTCGGCCATTATGGTTGCAAAAAATAAACACCCGCCCTGCTGGTCCAAGGGCCACGATCTTTAGGGGTGGAAATTTATTTTTTTTAAAGAAAGATAGAAGTTGTAATAAATTGTAATGTGCATCTTCCTTTGGTCCGGATTTTATACCACAATTGTCCTAATTTTGTGCCATTTTAGCATTAAAATTATTGAGCATTTTAGCGCTTTGCGCATTTTTGACCCGTTGAAGTAATTTGTCGTGGGGATACTCAAAAATTTTGAAGCAAGAATTCATGGAATAAAACATAGGTTACAATACGGTATTTGGGTGGGAGCTGTAACACTTCGATCTGATGAGAGGCAGAGGTCCAATTCGCTACTTGCACGGTTCCGCCATTATGCACTATGTGCGGGAGAGCCTCGAACTGGCAGCATACATGAATGGGAATTGAACTAGTCATAACGTTCTGTGTAAGGTTACATAATTCTTCCTTTCATGTATGCTGCCAGTTCGAGGCTCTCCCCGCACATAGTGCATAATGGCGGAACCGTGCAAGTAGCGAATAATGTTGGCGTGCCCAAGAGCCAAGTTGATCCGGCCAATGATTTCCTATTTATTAATAATAAACTTGAACTGATCTGGACCTACATATTATATTATTGCACAAAAGAAAAATTCATTATCATTTTACATATTAGTATTGTTGGAATAGTATGGCCAAATATAATACCGTTACCGTATACTTGCCTGATAATATGTGTTAGTCAGGGGTGTACAGAAGGGGTGCACCCACAATGTTAGAACGGTTGGATAGATAAAACCTTACCCAACCCTTGTTGCCTTATGAATGCTAGTAACCCTTTCGAATTAAAATATTATTCTTTTGTTGGATATTGGTTAAGTTTACATAAGAATAAGGTAAAATATTTAATAATTTAAAAAAAGAGAGTAATATTTTACTTATATGTGACCGTACATCACGTATGAGCCGTAAAGGCTGCAAATTTTATTCTGAGTTACAGTGTAAAATGTGCATGAAGGTCGTAGTCATAGGTACTTCAATTTGGTGCTTCATGTATCTCATTTTGATAGCGCCAGTCAAACCAATCAATAATCCTATTGTTGAAGAGGATAATAAGCTTCTACATGTCTATAGAATTCTTAAATAGCTCTAGTCTTTGTTTGCTTTGGCTAAATCCTGTTCCAAGTGGTGGGTTACAAAGCATCGTATTTTGTCGAGGTATGTATAACCATCTACTAACAATGAGAGGACATTCATGAACCTCGTTGACTTGGGGATGATTTGAAATGACCGCCTATTATGACTCTTTGGTATTACCAGCAATGTGGAAAAAAAGACACATGTAGAACCGAAAAAGGTACCATTTTGTTGAAGGAGAAAAGTTAAACCATAACCCCGCTTCTGGATATCGTCAAATGATATACCATTTTAAAGCTTATGATATATAATTTCTAAACACGAAATAAAACAAAATTGACCGGGCCGACTTTACGGCTTATTCGTGGTGTACGGTCACATATGCACTTAAAGGGGAAGCCCCGCCAGAGGTGAACCGAACCTGCCTGTTTATCAAATTAATCAGTGAAAAGGTTACCTATGAATTTGACAGGTGCTAATTGATGTTTTAATGTTATTGCATCAATTAGCACCTGTCAAATTCAGAGATAACCTTGTCACTGATTAATTTGATAACCAGGCAGGTTTGGTTCACCCCAGAAGAACTACTCTGGTGGGGCTTCCTCTTTAACATTAGGGATTAAGTAAATTATATATCATTATTAGTTGAAACGTAAGTGTCATGTTGCTCATGTGAATATTTTAAATAAAACCGTGAAATTGTTCGTTACTTCCTGTTATCGTGGTAGAGCAGTATGTGTGTGTATGAGATATGATAGGTTAAGGGATCTGGAATGAGCGTTTCGACAGTATTTTTTGTGGGACATGAGAGCACATCAGACATATCGAATTGCATTCTGAATACGAAGAATGTCTTTCTGATATCAAATAATTTTCATTTTTGAAATTCACGATATAATACAAATTTTATGACAAATTATTAAACTTTGATATTTTTCACATTTTTGATATGTAACAGTCCTCGAAGTAAATTTTATAAATCTAATAATATATTCTTAAAGTGTATGTAGCTGGGAGGAAAAGCCGACGATCAATTGAAAAATTTGTCCTTTCATATGCATTTTTTTCCTAAAAAGACGGGGTTTTTTTGTGTATGTTTTGGGAAAAAAATCCATATCTTCAATACTAAGGCCGTATAAAATTAATGTTTTGGTTCTCGTCCAGAGGATTTTCATGAATTGATGAGGGAGGGAGGTGTTTTTTTTGTTTTGTTTTTTTTTTTCAATGTAAAATTAGCATTGTCAGTAGTTTTCGGTCTTCTCCAACAGTGCTCGAGGAAACGATGAGGCCCTTTTTTTTTTTTCAAATGTGAGATTCTGAGGATAAACCCCTAGAGTACCACAAAAAGACTTGGAAGTGATGCTTGTTCTCTAATAAACTTATTTATATGTATGAAGATTTCATAAATCATTCCAAAGTCTAAAAAATTGAAAAATCTAAAAAAAAAAAAATCTGACAAATCCCAGAAATTGAGGAGGGAGGGGACGAGAACCAAAATATTAATTTTGCACGGCCTAAAGGTCAACATTTTTCAATTGATCGTCGGCTTTTCATCCCACCCACATACACTTTAAGTATAAATCATCAGATTTATAAAGTTTACTTCGAGTATATACTGTTAAATATCAAAATATCAATTTATAATCATTTTCCATAAAATGTGTATTACATTACGAATTTCAACAAATCAAAATTATTTGATATTAGAAGGACATTCTCCGTATTCAGAATGCAATTCGATATGTCTGATGTGCTCTAATGTCCCACAAAAAATACTGTCCAAACGTTCATACCCCATCCCTTAACTAGGCAAAACAGTAAATTTTATGGGGCATTCGGTATTCCAGATGAAATTCACACTTCCCCTGTTTAAGCCTCAAGTTTTCTACATAGGGGATATGGATTTCAAATAGAATAGATACCTGCAATCCGGTCAAAATTATTGGAATACGTTAACATGGGTACTTTAAATATCCCCCCGATCAATGTTGGTAGCTGTTTTTTTTGTTTTTTGTATGTACCCCTAGAGACATTCAACATTGATTCGGGTGGCAGGGGAGGTGCGTTTGTAGTAAACGGTTCAGACTTCACACCAAAGAAAGCGAAATTTTAGTATGTCAATTATACGGAAAAATAGGTTTAAACAAGTACTGCCTTTAAAAAGACAACGCCATAGATGAAGATCATTTATTCAGTGTGTGGAATAATTAACCATTAACCGGGTGAGAAATATCGGTATCAAGTGTTTTCATGTTGAAAGCAGAATTGAAAAATGTGTGCTAAACAGGTCTAAATAATAACAAAAGGCTCAATTGAAATCACAAGGTTTAAAAAAACAGTCCTACTTTTACACACAAGTGTTCCAAATACTTTTGACCGGGATTGTGGGTAAGTTTGATTTGAAATATTCACTCAAGTTTTGGAAGATATAGCTTCTAGAAAAAGTCATATATAGGGGGAGTATAGGCTTCAAAATAATTAACCTTAGCCAATTCCATTTGAAAAACATACTCCCTTTGTGGAAGATGTTTCTTAAATCTTCCACATGTGATATCATGGTAGATTTTAAAGGGAATAGCACATACTCTGAGTTTATTCTGACTGAGTTGTGCCTGGTCTCAAAATAGTGGTAATGTTCTAATATATATCATCTTGTGTAAGTCCACATTTACGTCTGAAAACCTGTGCATGCTCACGAATCCAAAGGTTGGAAGCTGTAACAATAAGTAAGGAGTAGATTAAATTACTATTAGTGCAAAATATCCAATAGGCATAAGTCGCTATAGTTGTCTACCCCACCCAGGCCAGATAATTACAAAAAATATTTGGTTAACTGCAGATCATCGTCAACTGTAGCTCGAAGAGTGTCCCAATTAAAGCTGTGCAGATAGCACAAACTATACATTTTAAATCCTTGTGATTAGACAAGTAATTTGGTACTATATATATATGTTTCAACAAGATCAAAGGATTTTCAATTTTTTACCTTCAATTCTTTCTTGACCTTTAGCGGTCAAATCCAAAATTTTCCAAGATTAGTGCAAAACATCCACCAGGCCAAAAGTCCGTAAGCCCACGCTTGATAAGGACCACGCAGACCATCCCCGAGCCCATGAACACATGACAAACTGCGTGAGATCCCAAGGCTCATTGTATGTGCATTGATTAGAAAATCCCATAGGAAAACAGCCGAAAACGGCACGTGCTCCCCCCCATCAGACCCCCCTGTGATGACCCACGCTACGTCGCTGTCAGTGGCGTAGCGTCACGTGCCCCCAATCGATTGCAAAATTTAGAAAATCCCATAGGAAAATTACGGAAAACGGCTTGTGCCCCCCTCCAATCATGGTCGCCCCCCCATATGATGGCCCACGCTACACCACTATTATTAGTCATAACCATGATAACTCAATAACTGTTAATATACACATGGAATTACAAGTGTGTCAAGTGCCTTCCTTCCACCCATTTCCTGTAAGATCAATGTGTTTTTGTGAAGAAACAATCCTAATATAGGCTATATTTAAATAAATTTACCCAAACTGGCAAAATATAAGTCTGGGATATGAGCTGAATTGAAGGATCGACTCGCTGTATATTATTAAGCCCAAGATTCTTGACGAGTACCCACAGACTGACAGGAGCACTTACCCCATTTATAGCCCATTAACACTGGACAACCTGCGTGAAGTGCTTGTCGATCTATCTCGCCATTTTTCAAATAGTTGTACCAAATAACTGCACTGCCCTGTTGTGGTATAAAGGGTGAGACACAGACCATGAGCAGAAATAATGGTAGTGTTGCTCAGGTCTGGCGAGATGTGCAATAAGTTGAGATCGAGAACCCGCAGCTCATTGAACCAGACCAGAACAACACTGCCGATGCATCCATATGACTTTACTTTAAAAATGACACTTTAAAAGTCATAATGTACCATCTTATAATATGAATTTGGTTAATTTTTTTCAAACCTGATTTTTTGGCATATTTGTAATGTTTACACATGTCACAACTTGCACCTAAATGGAATCAGCCAAATTTTTTGTGTTTATAGGTAAACAGAGCAAAGTTCGACACAAAGTCATAATTCAAGAAATTATGACTTTATGTCCGCCCATAGAAATGCGTGTTAAACGGCCAAAATAACAAGCAGTGTTTCTTTCACGTTACCTCGTTATTTCAGCTCAAAATGGACAGAAACCATTCCTGATCATTATAACTAGTATTATTTCAGCATTTTGTGTATATAATGACAAATTAAAAAATTGAAGGAAATCGTACATTAAGTCGTGGTGAAAATTAGGCGAGTTGCAAGTTAAGTGCTGTTCGTCGAGCGTATATATGTACGGTCGTGAACGCAGAAGTGATAAACAATCACGTTGATTGGCTGAACAATTATAGACATGACAACAACACAGTTGACTCATTGAGGGGGTGGAAATAAGTTCCAGTGGCGTAGCGTCAAAAGGGGAACGGGGGCACGTGCCCCCATCGATTGCAAAATTTAGAAAATCCCATAGGAAGATTGCAAAAAAAACCCGGCTTGTGCCCCCTAATCAGACCCGGAGCCCCCCCCGTCCCCATTATGATTGGTGCCCCCACCCCAATCGGATGACCCACGCTACGCCACTGATAAGTTCGGCTCTTTTACGTGATCTATCTGCTTATTAAAAACATTTCATGCCATTTTCATACCGTCTGTTGCTGATATTCTATTCTCCACCGCCGACAGGTTTTACCAAAATCGCTTGCTAACCTTTCACCTAATCTCCATGACCCTAAACAAAGTTTTGGTAAAAATTACTTGACCTTTGACCTGTTAATAACCCTTTGACCCCTTTAATTAACAAATACAAATAACAAACACATAGAGGGCCTACATTATTATTGCGAAGCCCCTAAATGAAATGGAACATACCTTAACTGGCGGCACTCTTATTCCCGCGTTGATAAAGACTGTCGCACCCCCTGCTTCTACATCCGACAGCTAGAAAAAATGATTGAGTTGTCAGTCACAGTTAGGAATTAGGAAAGTCCCCCCCCCCCCCTAGCTCAAAATACCGGGACAAAATTGATCAAAATTGACATTTAGGCCTACTATTTTACCTGATTTAGGACCATCTTAACATTAAAGTGGCAAATTCATGCGTGCTTCGCGCGCACTGTTCCAGTAAAGTTGTAATAACACAGAGTTAGCGGAACGATTTTACTAGTTTGTCCCTTATTCCTTACTTTCATGATGATTTTTTTTTTGAAAACGTCCTTGCCATTTGTTAGTCTTTTTTCTGATGTTCTAATACCATTATACAAATGTCTACCTTTTGCAAATTTGCAAACAAGATTTAAGATAAATAGCGCCATCGTTGTTCAACTTTATTTAAAATTACCCGGTTTTACATGCCGACAAACAACCGTGAGCCCCTTTCCACCTTTGGTAGAACGTATAAAATGCACACGTTACCATTTGCTTTATTATGCCCCCGTCACACTTCCCTGCCGCTAGGCGCTGCGGCAAGTGGCATGACGTATCATCCAATGACAAACCTTGATTGTGTCCGTTAGTCTGCAATGCGAGTGCGCCACGCCGCTCAGCGGCAAGCTGCATGGTAGTATGAAACCAGCATTACGCATACGCATCCAATAAAATACGACAACTTAAAAAGTAATAAAGCTCTCACATAATATAAAACTGTAGCAATTCTTTTTCCCATTCCTTCATGTCCTTCACTAACACCTTCCTGAAATAAGTAAAAAAGGAAACAAAATTGGTTCAAAGGCACAGCATACAGAGAATGGATTATTCCATTAGAAATTCACATGGAAACATAGCTAAACATGACTTTTAGATCTTCCATTTTTTAAATGGCCAACTTCATTTGAAAGTCATAGCATGCAGAGAATGGGCTTTTCCAGTTGAAATCCATGCACTTTTTATGGGAGACATGCCCTTAATCTTTCACACAGGGAGTGTGAATTTCAAATTAGGTAACTATAAAGAGGCGACTCCATTTGAAATCTACGCTCCCCTCTAAGGGATATTTAGGTCATGGAAGAGCAGATCAAAACATAAGCTAACATACATGGCAATGTTTAAAAACGAACCGTATAATCGTCAAAGTGAGGGTGATAGTGACCTCCCAGTCCATAATTAGCTACCTGAAAATAAAATCAAAGTAAAATCTACATGAACAAAATAAGATGGTCTGAAAATGATTGTGTGGCTACTCCTGTTGTGAGACCACTTTAAAGACAGCAAAAGAATTAATGTTTCAGTTATTTTACCCCTGTATATGTAAACCAAGACATAATTATATGTCATAATTAGAACCAACAGCTCAGATGAAATCAGTCAAGAAACAAAGACATTGTGATCCAAATTCCGAAGAAAGATGCAAATTCAAAAGATTGCTACCTTGGATGCTTTATTAGAGTCACGCGGTTTTTCACAATTCTTTTGTTCTTTCAGGACGATGCACCCATTCATATAATAAATACTGTACATCGACACAGAAATTTACATCAGAGTCCCGTGGCTCAATGGTTTCGGCGTTCGACTCCGGATCCGGGGATCCAAGTTCGAAATCCGATGACCAACTGATTTTTTCAATATTTTATTAAACAATAATTGTATTGTCATTAATCAAGGATAACCATACTGCAGTTACTGTCCGTTTTCCTATACACAATATACACAGTGCTCTTTCCCATTGACGCGTGACCTTTACAAATAGCCCTACGTTAACAGTATGGGGATATGACTAGTTAACGTCGCTGTGTGAAAAATAACCGGCCAATATTAAAAGTACTCTTCTAAAGTTCTAGAAAATATAGTTTTTAACATGTCCTAAATTTTAGCTAATTTAGATGTTTGGAAATATTCGTACTTTGGTGTTTTAGTTAATGTTATAGGTAATAGTACATTGCCTAGTTAACGTCGCTGTGTGAAAAATAACCGGCCAATATTAAAAGTACTCTTCTAAAATTCTAGACAATATAGTTTTGTAACATGTCCTAAATTTTTAGCTAATTTAGGTGTTTGGAGAGGGTCGTACTTTTGTGTTTTAGGAAGGACATGTAAACGACAGATAACACCAAAAATATGAAGAAATTATTTCCAAACCGTGTTAAGTCAAAAATCATTATGTTGCTCATTTTCAAGAATGCTGGTTTACAAAAGCACGCCATTGTCTGATTTCGTGAACAAAGCCACACATAACATTGTTTCCTTTCGTTTCCTTTATAATCGGTTACCCAACTGAAGCTATGAATACCAGCTTTATTGCGATATCGCACATGAAAACAGTCACTTGTGCACAACCAGAGAAGATCCGATTTAATCAGTTGAGCTGTTTCAATGAGTGTTATCTTGGTTTAATAGCTTTTAATGGGGTTAAGTCCTGCAAAGGTCGAGATGAATTCTACTGTAGACATGACTGCATCATGCACAGTTTTAATCATGCTATTGTGATATTATTTTTTTATCAAAGCAAGATGTTTGATTCTCAGGTTTATTATTTATTATATTAAGGGCCTATTTAAAAAAAACACCTATATTATTATCAATTGTTATACCGTTCCGGTTGGTTTATTGCATACACTCTATAGGTGTGAAAAATTGTTAAACTAATATGGAAGGCCAGCAGGGACAAAAAACGTATCCAAAAAGAGACAACCAAATATGGAAGGCCATTAAAGTCATACGTAAAGACAAATTAGCAAAGCGGCAAAAATACCCAAAGGCCTATTGAAAGGAGGGACTGTCCCCACCACAGACACACGGAACAACTTGGCACAGCCTATAGGAATGTGCAACAAGATTTTCCACAGGGCTGCAAAGAACCACAAGCCGCGAAATTTGGATATCCAACAAGCTTAAGCTATTTAATTAACCCTCGATAGAGAGCAGGGCTTGAAGAATGAGGAAAATTAAAAACCACAAATCGCGAAAGACCGCCAACACCGCCGCTCAAAAGCGATGTCAAACTAGATTGCCCGCAGGGCTACAAAAACCACAAACCGCGAAATGTGGATATCCAACCAGTTTAAAAGTCAAATTAGCCACCGATAGAGGCCAGGGCCTGATAAATTAGAGTAATTAAAACCACAAACCCCGAAAGAACGTCAAAAACCGCCGCTCACTAGGGATAGCCAACTAGATTGTTCCGCAGGGCTACAAAGAACCACAAACCGCGAAATTTGGATATCCAACAAATTAAAACCACAAACTGCGAAAGATCACCAACAACCGCCGCTCAATAGAGACATCCAGCTAGATTGCCCCGCAGGGCTTCAAAAGCCACACACCGCGAAGTATAGTTATCCAACAAGCTTAAACTATTAACCCCCCCCCCCCCGATAGAGGGTAGGGCATGAAGAATGACTAAATAACTATCAACCGCGAAATTTGGATATCCAACTAGATTGCCCCGCAGGGCTACAAAGAACCACACACCGCGAAGTATAGTTATCCAACAAGCTTAAACTATAAATTAACCCCCCGATAGAGGGTAGGGCATGAAGAATGAGGGAAATCACAAACCGCGAAAGACCGCCAACAACTGCCGCTTAATAGGAAATCCAACTAAATTGCCCCGCAAGGCTACAAAGAACCATCAACCGCGAAATTTGGATATTCAACTAGATTGCCCCGCAGTACTACAAAAAACCACAATCATTAAAACATAATTATCTTGCTAAGTCGTAGCACTTAGACGCTTCCGTAGTATAAGCCTTGCTACATAATTATACGCGTATTTCTCAGTAAATCGGACTGACTCTGTGTCTCGCTAGCATCGTCAACATTAGGTATGTGTTGTTCATATTTACATTTTCTTAGTTGCCTTTGAATAATTAAAGTATATTAAAATGTATATTGATCATATGTGACGTGTCATGTCAAAAGGAGACACTTTTGGGCAGGATCGTAAATGGAGAAATAGCAAAAAATCTGCCTGGGGCGATTTTTTTTCACAATTTGGGTTTGTTGCGAATTTGTGATGTTATTAATGTTTAAAATATTGTCTGATAGTTTCAGACCAGAATATACCTGGCATCTTGTATTGTTTGAGACATTTTTCAAGGTAATTCCTACTCTCAACATTGTCAATAATATTTTTAAAGGCCGATATCTCAATTTCATAATACCATAACTTACGAACTCAATTATCTTCGCTTAGGAATATCCAATTTCATTGGGGAAAACGGCGTTGTGGAGCAAAATATCTCTATATTTAAGATATGTAAAAACCTCAAAATTAATAACCTGCCCAAAAGTGTCTGATTTGGTATCAAAATAAAGCCCATAAAATATAAAATCAATATCTAAAACAATTGAAGAACTAACTATTTTAGAAATAAAAATACAATGAAAACAACGTACTCGATTTACCCCCTTCCGACGCTACATCGCGCGTCATTTATCACAAGTAGAAAATTGGGCGCTTTCCTGATGACGTCATTGTGGTTACGCGTTTTGTGTTGCGTTGACATTTTTGCCGGGATAATTTGACAACAGCGATCGCGATCTAAATATCAGATGCAATAATCATGGTAATACAACCACTTATAATTATTTAAAGGTCAAGTAAAAACAAAATTCCAGTTGATTGTCCACATGTTATCAAAAAGAGGAAGTGGAGGGCCTTTTTATTTATCATTTATTAGTTATTTTTACAATGCAAATGGATCATTTAGGCCTATGTATTATTCCCGGACATTATTACTAGTTGTGTAATTTGTAGAGGAGGATGATAGGATCGAGGCTCTTGTTATTTGATGGTTCTCTGAGAGGATGATTAAAACACAGCCTCTAAATTGAAATGCTTATTGGACAGAAGCAAATCTAAACTATTGACAATATTATTAACTTTTGAAACATTTAAAAAAAGAAGTTTTCCCTTATAATAAAGAAAATAGCATTAAACATTTCAGACTCCCTCAATTTATTCCCCTTAGTATAGGCCTACCATGTGTTATACGGGAGATTTGCCAATATTTTGAGCCGTTGGCACTGGGGCAGTAGCTGAGCGGCAGATGAAGAAGTTGGTTCAGAAGAACATGACATGCAAGCTGTTCTTGAAATAAATTACGATGAGCGCGTATAAACATACATAGGCCTTCAAAAAGCCTATATGCTACAAACATCAAATGGGAAATATTATAGACTTACACTTATTTTAATCCATGGATGGTTAGGACCGGGGTAGGCCTAGGCTATGCGAAATTGATGTCAGTCATTTCTAAAAAGGAAATATCCAGCCAGGCGCGCTGTATTTTACAAGATTTACCCAATCAACATAAACTTTGTAACTGTAGGCCTACCTTTGATAAAACGCTCGGACACTTTGCAATTTCAAGTATCAGTGGGAGTTGAGATTGGATTAGGCCTATAAGCATTTCCATAACGTAAACTAAAGGCTGACAGTAAATATGTTCATATGATTGTTTGGAGTGGCCTTTAATTATGTTCCTCTCGTGGTTCTTTATCTTCAAATTTGTTTCTCATATTTCATAGGCTTTTAAAAATAAATAAAAATAAATTTCGGCTTTTATATAATAACGCATTTTCCCAGATCTCGGAGGGTTCAAAGCGCTGTAATTTCGCTGCCATGGTATTATCACAATCAGATCGCATCATCTAGGCTGGATGCTGCCGAACCTGTCGCACTTGGATTGTAACATCCACCAATATCTTTTCAGCTCCCCAAATTTCATTGGGTGAAGGAAGTTTTTGATAACCAAACAACTAATCACCGATTTTTGAGAAGCAGGAGGAAACTGGAGATCCCGAAGAAAACCTGCGGGATCGAGATAAACCAAGTTCACATGTGTCTTTGGGCCGCGCGCCAGGTGCTTGAAGTTGAACCCAGGACCTCAGTAGTGGTGCAAGGCGAGGAAACAACTGCGCCAACTCGCTCTCCCGAGCCTGACTTTTGTTTTGAACCTGGTCCCATAAGTGTGTCTCTACACGGAGCGACCGTTTGGAAACAAGCAACACACTTTAATCACTCGCAATTCAGCTTCCAAACTTCGGAGTCAGGATCGGCTTGCGTTTTAGGCCTGGCGGTTAAGGCCGTATAAAATTAATGTTTTGGTTCTCGTCCTCTCCTCCTCAATTTCTGGGATTTGTCAGATTTTTTTTTTTAGATTTTTCAATTATTTTAGACTTTGGAATGATTTATGAATTTTTTTCATACATAGGCCTATAAATAAGTTTATTAGAGAACAAGGACCACTTCCAGGTCTTTTTGTGGTAGGGCCTACTCTAGGGGGTTTATCCCTCAGAATCTCACACAAAAAAAGTGCGTCATCGTTTCCTCGAGCACTGTTGGAAAAGACCGAAAACTGCAGACCATGCTGATTTTACACTGAAAAAAAACACCTCCCTCCCTCATCAATTCATGAAAATCCTCTGGACGAGAACCAAAATATTAATTTTATACGGCCTAACCTAGGCCGCACGCCCGGGAGGTAGGCTAATTAGGCCTAAAGAAATTATTACCTTCTGAACCTTCTGAAGTTGTAGTCAGCAGGGCGAAAACCGCAAATCGCTAACTATTTGGTGACCTGCAAGCTAGAGGTTTTTCTTGAATATGTCTAAAGATGGGGCTGATATAGTGGTTTGAGTGAGGGAATTCCATGCCCTTCCAGTTCTTGGGAAAAATGAGTTTTTATAGACGTCCTTCTTGATGAATGGAATTTCAACATGTAGGTGGTGGTTTCTTCTCAAACCCGCAGCAGAAGAAGTTTGAATATAGGCTTCTTTGTTGATTCCTACCAACTCATTTTGGATTTTGTAAAACATAGCTAAACGATTTCTCTCCCTTCTGACAGCTAGAGTGTCCCATCCGAGATCTTCCAGCATTTGAGTGACACTACTTTCTCTTTGGTAATCCCCTGTGCAAAATCTTGCAGCTTTTCTCTGCACACTTTCAATCTTCTTTATGAGTCCCGCCCTGTATGGGTCCCATGCACCCGCAGCATACTCTAAGACTGGACGCACTAACGTTAGATATGCAGTAGACTTCACTTCCCCTGGACAAAACCACAAGTTTCTCCTCAGGAAACCCAGAGTCCGGTTTGCTTTGTTAACTGTGTTTGTAACATGTTCTCCCCAGTTCAGCTTGTTATCCAGCTGCACCCCTAAGTAAGGATTTGAGTTTGGCTGCTGTAAAACTTGCCCGCAGAAAATATAGTCTCTGTGTGGAGGGTTTCTCTTCAAGGAAATTTCCATGACCGTGCATTTGGAAGGGTTAAAGCTCATCTTCCAGGTCTCCTGCCATGTTTCAAGAGATTTTAGATCAGCTTGTAGAGAGTCCATGTCCCTTTCATTTGACACTGTAGAGTACACCAGGCAGTCGTCTGCGAAGAGTCTTACTTGGTTGCTCAACATGTCCGGGAGGTCGTTTATATAGGTTAAAAACAACAACGGCCCCAACACCGTCCCCTGTGGTACTCCAGAAAGGACCTCTTTGGGTGATGAAAAATTGCCCTCACATGCAACTCTCTGGGTCCTATTTGATAGGAAACTTCTGATCCATTGATGAAGGTTGTTTCTAATCCCGTAATGATGAAGCTTATTCAGAAGGCGTTCATGAGGAACCTTATCAAAGGCTTTGGAGAAGTCTAGAACTGCCAGTGCACTGAATCCCCTTGTTCCAAAGCTCTTGCAATATCATCAACAGTTAAAATGAGTTGAGTTTCAGTGGAGCGCTTAGATCTGAAGCCATGTTGTGAATCAACCAAAATATTATGCTGCTCCAAGTGATCCATAACATGTGAATGTATAATGTGCTCCAGAATCTTGCAGCTGACGCTTGTTAACGAAACGGGTCTATAATTTTCAGGCACGGCTTTGTCCCCTTTTTAAAGATGCCACAAATGTTTGCCTCCCTCCATTGATGGGGAGAGTCCCTTGATCAACAGAAGCTTGGAACAAGTCTGTAAATATCGGCGCAAGTTTCTCAGCAAACATTTTGAGAAACCATGGAGGTATCTCATCAGGTCCTGCTGCTTTATTCGGAGACAGTTCTTGGAGTTGCTTTAAAACCCCCTTTTCATGAATAATTAAATCTGGAATGTCTTGAATACTGCTACTGCCAAGTGTAGGAATCGCTTCCTTGTCTTCCCTTGTAAAGACACTAGCAAATTGTGCGTTCAATGCCTCTGCTTTTTCCTTCCCATCGCTAATGATATTATTGTTAACTTTGAGATCTGCGACACCGCTTTCACTTTTACCCAGTCTTTTCATGTATGACCAAAACTGCTTGGTGTTCTCTTTCATTGCAGTGGTAAGATTATTTGCAACAAACTCACGCTCGGATTCATTGAGAGATTTCTTAAGTTCTTTCTGGCAAGACAAAAATTTTTTCCAGTCATCACTACTTTGCGACTTTTTCGCCTTGTTAAAAGCCCTCTGCTTCCTGCGTCTGAGTCTGTGGTGTGATCTCTTAAACCATGGCAAACTGTTTGGTTTAGCAGCTGTCTTTTGAGGAATATGCTTATTCATGACTGTCTTTATTTCACTTTCAAGATTGTCCCACTTTTCTTGCACAGAGACATTTCCCATGCTAAAATACTTGTCCTTGAAGGTACTCAACTCCTCATTAATCAAATCTTCATTTGCCTTCCGCCTGACGAAGTACTTCCGTCTTGGTTGTCTCTTCCATTTTGCTCTCAAATCTATGTCGGTGATTAGTCGCATGTCATGGGCTAACCCAAAACATCATTGCCTTCTCTTTCCTATCTTCACCAGATATTTCAGAGGAAATATAAGTAAAGAGTTGCTATATCAGAATGCCTCAGTCAAAACAAATGATACTCGCCGAGCAGCTAGCACTGACAGCTTTGACTTTGTCAAAATGAAGGCCTAGGCCTAACTTACTTATGTTTCCCCGTTGTTGGCCAATTTTGTAGGCCTAGCTAGAATTTATATATAGGCCTATCATAGAAGTCATTGTAGCTTTGTAATTTATATTATAATATCCTTTTAATGTACTTGTTAGGCCTAAAAGGCACATAAAAGTTCATTGCTGTAAACACGTTCATGCGTTGGTTTAGGACCAAGTCTGGACTATGCAGTGTTGCCATGCAGCGGAGAGGATAACCACTTTGACGTCACAGGGGTTGCCACGTGTCTCTGCACATATGAATTGGGCGGAACGACGCGACATTGGGCGCTTTGTCTTTATTTGCTGATTTGGGGTAAAATAAAGGAAAATTGCGTTTATCATTTTAGAAATGGATTCTATATGTTATTAGCTTTATTTTGATACCAAATATGTTTTTCTTTCAATGGTCCCTTTAACATTACAGTCACGCGGTAGCTGTGACCAGCGAGTTTTAAAAATAAACGGCTGATAAAGGTTTGTTATATTATTTACTGTAGTAAATCAAGGATAACATAATTTCAAACATCTATTTTTCGTTTTATTCGTTTTATGGAGTACTTCGTAACCCGATGACTTTCCAAGCTTGGAGCTGCTTGGCTACATTCATAAAAAGAAAGGAAGTCCACCAAAAAACTTTTTGAAACTTGGTCCCACTTTTGAATATCAACAGCAAATCGGTGTTTTTAAAATAGCATCATTGTCATTAACACGCCTATTTGTTATTCGTTTAATTCAGTCGATCATTCAATTGATCATGAACTTAATATTATAAAACAAAACATAATTATATAGGATTGTGGCCAAGAACATCATAATAACCTTTCTGATCTTTCCAGAATGCTAACAACTTAAGGGGGTAGTACACCCCTCAATAGTTTGCATTTTTCTCAAAAACTAATAACACCCTGGTAACAAAGGTTTTGTATATTATAGGGGCAAGGAATCCAATTACTACACTGGAATTTCAGTGACCCAAGACAAGCGGTTCGATACTTGTGATAGAAAATGAGGTACCGCTAGGATGTACCTCATTTCCTATCATATTTACTGAACCGCTTGTCTTGATTCACTGAAATTTCAGTGTAGTAATTGGATTCCTTGCCCCAATAATATATATAACTTTTGTTACCAGTGTGTTATTAAATTTGGCGAAAAATGCAAAATTAGTCGCAAATTTACCACAGGGGTGTAGTACCCCCTTAATTTCGCATCGGCACATTAAAGATACATAACACTTTGTGTTTCAAGTTGATAATATTATGACAAAGTTTAAATCCGTATCTTTTACAAATGGGACCAAGTTTCAAAAAGTGAGCCGAGGTGGGGGCTTTTTAAACTTGCTGCTTTCTTTACGTTGTCAACGGTTTTTTTCGTGGATTGATTGGTGCACAAAGCGCTAGCAACAAGTGTTCTCAAACAAGAGAACTAGTGCCATGCTTTCTATTTATTAGAACATTAAAACCTTTTGCTTTTGTTCCTTCCTTGGATTTTCGATCACCGTTTCATAAATAATACATTACTGCATTTAGGGAATTCTTAATTAACATTACACTTTCCTTCAATGGCAAACACCCGACCCCCTGTGTAAACACGTCCACACGTCAATTTGAAACAACGCAGATATCCAATTTTTAGGTTTTACCCTGATGTGAGAATTATCACGAATTCTAAGGTTTGGTTTTAGGTTAAGGGTTAGAGTTTAGGGTTAGGTTTAGGGATATAAAATTTCGTGATGCTGCAAGGTTAGACCAATAATAGTTGACTCTTCATACTCCTCGGGTTTCATTATTTGGCATACTGAAATGTTCTTAAGAGAATACTTAACATGAATTTAGTATGAATCGCTATTCGTCATTCTGTCAAACTCAATGATTATTATGTATCATCCAATAAACAAACATACTAGGGCCCAGAGCCCTCATTGCTCTGTTGCTGGGGACCAATTCTTAAGTTTGCATGACCCGTTCTGGGTCGGGCGGGGTGGGATTTGGGGCGGCCAAGATTGACTGAATTTTGACGTCATCATTGGTTTTACACGTAAACACGAAAATGTCTCAAATAATTTCAAAAGTGTATGCATGAAGCACTATTTTATCAGTCTAAATCCGTTAAGGTTCGACAATGAACCTCATTGTAAGTACTGCATGATGCAGTCATGTCTACAGTAGAATTCATCTCGACCTTTGCAGGACTTAAACCCCATTAAAAGCTATTAAACCAAGATAACACTCATTGAAGCAGCTCAACTGAATAAATCAGATCTTCTCTGGTTGTGCACAAGTGTCTGTTTTCAATGTGCGACATCGCAATAAAGCTGGTATTATAGCTTCAGTTGGTTAACCGATTATAAAGGAAACGAAAGGAAACAATGGTATGTGTAGTTTTGTTCACGAAATGAGACAAAGACCTGCTTTTTGTTAACCAGCATTCTTCAAAATGAGCAACATAATGATTGTTGACTTAACATGGTTTGGAAATAATTTCTTCATATTTTTGGTGTTATCTGTCGTTTACATATCCTTCCTAAAACACAAAAGTGCGACCCTCTCCAAACATCTAAATTAGCTAAAAATTTAGGACATGTTACAAAACTATATTTTCTAGAACCTATTTAGAATAGTTAAAATGTAGCTTGTACCGTTTTTTTGTGGCATCCTTCAGAAGTGAGCGGTCCGATACCAATATTTTCGGTCAAATCTCCATTCAATTAACACGGGGAGTTGGCTAGCTATGCCTTGCCCTCACTCATATTTTACAAAAGTGCGACTGTTTCTGAACATCTAACCTAGCTGTAATTTTAGGTCATGTTAGAGAAATATATTTGCTAGAAGTTTGGAGAATAGCTAAAATATTGGCTGGTTATTTTTCACACAGTGATGTTAACTAGGCAAGTGCCCATTCTTACAACGTACATCATTTTTAGAGGTCACGCGTCAATGGTGAGAGCACTGTGTATTGTGTATAGGAAAACGGACAGTAACTGCAGTATGGTTTTTTGAATGTTTTGTATGTCCTTGAATAACGCACGATATGTTTATGATATATACTAAAAATTTCTCCCATTGTGTATCAATGTTTGTGTGGTCTAGCGGAAAGGTCTTCGCCTCCCACGCATAGGGTCATGAGATCGATTCCAACTCCCGGCTTTAATAAAAAAAAATTCTTCACATTCATTTTGAATCCAAAAATATTTATTTTCATGTGAAAATGTATACACTGCACTGAGAAATATATTTTGTGCACCTCGGCACGGGGCGTCCAACGTCCAGGCAGTGTTGCCGTCATATTGTCTGTTTTGTTTACGCTATTGGCTGTTGCCACATGAATAATATCGACCACCGTCGTCTGGGGTCGGGGGTGCCCGATGGAGCGCCCCTGGATGTCGAGAAAGTTTTTCCCAAATAACCCATGCTAACAGTATCTGTGGCGGGGGTGTGTGAGGCCGGGTGTGTGTGAGGGGGGGCGGTGGTGGTTGGTGTTTGTATGCATATACAATCATAATGGTTAGGGTAGTACCTGCAGAGCCAATAAGCAAACATAAGCCAATAAGCAAACATACAATCATAATGGTTAGGGTAGTACCTGCAGAGGCTCTGATGCGTTATACCCTGTCTTTAAGTTTGAGCAGTCCTCTACTCGTGGAAGGATTTTGCCCAATTCATCAGCTTTATCGAATACTTCCAATAACCAGGCAATGTTGCTTACTCGGATCTCATTATTCACCGTAGATTCACCGTCGGTTGTCCCAATCATTGATCGTTCCATCTGCAAAATAATAGTTTAATGATGTGTATTCATACGTAGCGGTAAACGTAAATAGAATCATGTAAGCCTATATATGGTGACCATTTGATACCCCTCCTACCAGGCGGCGGATGACATGATCGCGCCGGCAACTCGTGAAACCGCCCGGCCGTATGGCATTTTCCATATACTCGTTAGTTTTGTGGGGTTCATTATCGAACCCCAACGGTTTTAGCTTGTATTTATATTATTTATCAACATAGGCCTATTTGTTTGTGATATTTCAAGCGTTTTAAAATTTCAAAATAATCCCATTCAATTACACGGTTGACGATGAAAATTTACTGAATTTAGGGACTGCACGTCATACACCACCTGCCTCCTACCGCTGATCAGTGACGTAGCCA
The DNA here is from genome assembly GCF_039555335.1 of Amphiura filiformis. NCBI lineage: Eukaryota > Metazoa > Echinodermata > Ophiuroidea > Amphilepidida > Amphiuridae > Amphiura > Amphiura filiformis. The sequence goes on along the minus strand of NC_092633.1, from coordinate 38,957,944 downwards.
AGTTTTCGGAACAATGTACTGACGGCTCAAACTTGTGAATGTACCTACAAAAACATTTCAGTCCGAGTCCGACCGATATAGTCCGTCTAAGACAATGACTAGGGGGGTTCAGCAACCGCAATGGCTACGCCACTGCTCTTGAACAACCAGTGCAGCGAAGGGCTTGCAGGATTGTCCTGGGCGGGCAGGAGTTTTTGATCTTGTTCTGATGCAATGAATTCAAAATGTACGAAATTGATTCTCTCTTTGAAACCCGGCTTTAAAAGGATTGAATGATTTATTGATTGATTGAATAAAATCGATCAATCAATTCCATAGACGAGAATCTGCCAATAACGACCGGATGATTTTGGTTTAACGAGATCATCCTTTGCAGCTGAGTGAAATCCAGATCGTGGTGGATTATATCAATTGCGCATGTGGTTCTTGTCCTTTTCTGTATGTGGTGTATGAGGATATTTTTGAAATAAGGAAATGCTCTGAGCATGTTTTAATGAGATTAATTGAATAAGACAAAACACACAAACGTATTGGCTTGCTAATATTGTGCTAATCATTTACATTATGCTGGAGAATGTTCTCATTTTCTCACAAAGATGCATAAATCGGACAATATTTGACACTATATAGGTAAGTTTGAAGACAATCCATATCCTCAACCAATAGGATTAGCTCCTTTAAAATATAGAAAACAAAAACTTACAAGTGGACGAGCCCTCTCTTTTATCAGGTTTATCTCGTGATCAGTTAGCATATCATGATAGTACACGACCGGTGGCTCTGAAGCTAAGACCTCTTCTTTAGCCGGACGTATCCGAAGCCCTGGTCGGTTGTGATGGTTGTAGCGACAAACCAGTAATCGTGGATTCTTAGGCTTCTATTAAGATAAATTTATACGGGAAATTGTGTCTATTGTCGTCATGGCTGTGAATTATTTAAGAAGCATTGTAACTATGTTGACGTTTTGATTTGAGACTTTCTTATGGAGGTTTGTAAATAAAGTTATAAACACGTTTTGACATTCAGAAAACATTTTTGAAAACGTGATGCAAAACCATTACAACAAAATGTTATTCAACCGTTGACAAAATATTTGCAAAATGTTTGCCCAAAATATTTTCCAATATAACGTCATATAACCGACGTTACTAAACCGTGTTGAATAAACGTTTTTTAAGGGTTTGCTGTGTAAGTCTTCTACTTTATTACCAAAATGTAAATGTTCTGCCGGTTTACATTTTGGTGGAGCATGGAATTTTTTTATGTTGTACTTTTCCATGATCCGTGCGTTGCATTTACACTATCTGACCATGCGCAGTGAGTTCAATAGGTCAACATAATAAAAATTATTGGAAGGCAGGTAGCTCAATCGAAAAACGTATTCGATTGTTTTCGACATCCGTCTCCGCGGCATAGGGCGAAATATCGAGCTTCAAGTTATTAGAGAGATTGCGATTTCCAAACGTAGCATCGAACGTATGTGCAATCTATTCAAAATCCCGTCACAGTATACAATGGTATAGTGGTTTTGAATAAATTCCACGTACGTTCGATACTTACGTTTAGAAAATCGTAATCTCTCTAATATCTGGTATTGCACTTACACTAACAGAGTCGTCTCCGCGGCATAGAGCGAAGTTTCGATCTTCAAGTTAATATCCATGATATCTGGTACTACACATACACTTAAAACAGACTCGTCTCCGCGGCATAGAGCGTAGTACATCGAGCTTTAAGTTAATATCTGGCACAACACTAACACTTAAACAGAGACTCGCCTTCGCGGAATAGAGCGAAGTATCGAGCTTCATATCTGGTACTACACTTACACTTAAAACAGACTCGTCGCCGCGGCATAGAGCAAAGTATCGAGTTTCTGTGGTGATATTTTCCAGGTCAATAGTACTTGCAACTCGTTCAGTTAATGTCCTATGAAGATTTGGAGCTGGTGTTTCATTCTTTGAATCTGTAAACATGGTAATTCATAATTGACTGATTGTGTGATTGATTAATTGGTTGATTGATTGAACGATTGTTTGATTGATGACGAAGCTCTAAAACTATTTAGATTGAATAGAGACGTTGAGATTCTATACTTCGTCGTATTATACGCCCGTCTAACTACATGTAATATACAAAATCACTCTCCTGTGACGGAACAAAGTCACTAATTCAGTTATTTAGCCAGTATTGCAGATTTTGTTCGTACGAAATCAACGCGTGGACATTACAGAAAATACGTCCATTTTAAACAATATATCAAAGATAATCAACGATAATGGAACATACAAAGGAAAGTCTATAAACTAGTCCCTAATAACATGATTAATTGTGTTTGTAAGAACTCATTATAAATAAGCAAGAGTGGGGTGTCTAAACTTGACTTTATTCATACGTTGTGGTACATACGTGCAGATTGTGTGAGATCTCCCATACAACAAAGAGATTGCGATTTACATCTTTTTTATCACAAACTTGCCCAGCTAACGACCACAAAACGTCGAAATGGGCAATTTAGTACTGCGTCACGCAACGTTCCTCACCGGGCGAAAAAGGTATCATTTATTATATTTATGATAGGCCTTTTGTTGGTCCTAAACTACTGAAATGTTTGTTTCTTGCAACTAAAATTTATTTGAAGGGACCTTTTTAGTCAATTCCAAAATTAAAATGAATTGAATATATCTTTCAATGGACTGTGTTCCTCCATTGCCAGCTAGTGACCAGGATTTTTTTGGTTCATGTTTTTCAATGTTGAAAGATTTACCAGGATCTGATATTTGTTAGTATCTTGGTTTTTTACCTAGCTGGGGGTTTACACCCCCAGCTAGGTACTATATGCTCTCCGATTCTTCTTTCTTTCTTCTTCTTCTTCTTCTTCTGGCAACAAACTTCGAAATGCTTCTCCTCCTACATGTTACACCCTACAATTACGTAACTTGCACATATGTATCGCCTATATCCAGTGCCCATATGGTGCAAACAGAATTGGGATCAAAGGTCATTAAAGGGGCATTTTCGGTATATAACCAAATTCTTCAAAATGCTTCTTCTGCCACATATTACATAGCACAATGACGTCACTTACACATGTGCATCGGCTTTACCCAGTGCCCATACCTTACACACAGAATTGGGGTCAAAGGTCATTAAGGGGGTAAAATCTTACAATTGCATTATCTGGACATCTGTAAGGAGTATGGGGCTCAAACTCGACAACAATAAATCTCATGACCAGGGGAACATTTTGCGGGGGTCAGGTCAAAGGTCATGCAGAGGTCAAATTTTAGAAACGCATTTCCTGGACAACTGTAAGGGGTACAGGGCTCAAACTTGGTGACAACAAACTTAATGATCAGGGGAACATGTTGGAACACTTTGCAGGGGTCAAGTCAAAGGATATCTGGGGTCAAATCTTTATAACTTCATTTTCTGGATATCTGCGAGGGGTATGGGGCTCAAACTCAGTGACAACAAATCTCATGACCAGGAGAACATTTTGCAGGGGTCAGGTCAAAGGTCATGTAGAGGTCAAATTTTCTAAATGCATTTTCTGGACATATGTTAGGGGTACGGGGCTCAAACTCCACAACAACAAACTTACTGACCTGGGGAACATTTTGGAACACTGTGCAAGGGTCATGTCAAAGGTCATCTGGGGTCAAATCGTAGAATTTCATTTTCTGGATATCTGTAAGAGGTACGGGGCTCAAACATGGTGACAACAAACCTCAAGACCAGAACATTATGGAACATCATGCATTCAGGTCAAAGGTCATCTGGGGTCAAATCTTATTGAATTTTTTGGACATCTGTTGAAACGACTCAAACTCGGTGAAAACAAACCCCATGACCAGGGGAGCATTTTTGAACATTTGTAGGGGTAGATACCTCTGCCCCAGCTAGGTTTGTGGTCTATGACCACCATTTGCCACTAGTTCTAATTTTAATTAACCAAAATGAACCAGCTTTTCAATGCTAGCTGTTGTCCTTATCGAGTTATAAAATGGTACGTATAGACGTGTGAGTCATACTACAGGATGTCGTATGTTCGTATGCACATACAGTAGAGTCTGTCCACATAGAAGTACAAAGTAAATAGACCTCAGAAACTGCAGGTACTAGAGAATAAACATTTCAGTGCAATGCGTGTGTGAATGCTTCTGTGGCGCCCCAACTGCTGCGCGATTTGTACTTGCCGAGCGCACCACAGATTTGGTTTGTACTTCTATGTGGACAAATTGTACATGTTGTAGGCTACGAACAAAAGGTCGTAGGGCGCGAGGCATCACACCGCGACCTCTTTATTGTTGAGATTAAACTATTCTACTCAGTTTAGCCTACAATTAAAAATAACAGTTTAGCTTATGGTACTCATACCTTGTGTTACAAGTTGATAGACTATGTTCATTGCATTCCGCATATTTTGCACATTGGCTGTCTAAATGTGAGAAGATTAAATTTAAAGCCATATTTTTACATTTTCGCAACAGCCAGTCTTCAATCTTTCTACAGATCTAGATTTTTACACAATATAATGTACTTTGATGAACTATGATGCCCTACATATACCACGGCCCCGCAAAGTGCTAACACTTCAAAGTGTTCATAGTTCTGGTCGCTAGGGTTCAACTCCCCGCACAGGCATGGAATACTACGTAATATGTATCATGTTCGCTTCCATCCAGCGATCAATAACCTGATAAACCCATATGTAGGCCTAATCCAATTCAATGCACAAGCTCATACACCTGTGGTTCTTTGATGTTACTGCTTACAATAGAAACATTGATCAATAATGAACGTTGGTCAAAAGACGAGCTTACTGAAGTGAAAAATTATGTACATGCAGAATCATCATTTCATGATTTATGCATATTGCCTTGAAAATCATTAAAAGCGATTACTTGATCAACTCAAATGATTTTATTAGCGTTATTTATAACCCATATTTCAATATTTCTAAATGTTTTATATGTCTTTTGACCCAGAAATGTATGTATTTGATGCGAAATCGTGATGAAAAATAATATTTTACCAGTCAGATTCAGAAAGAAAAATCATTACACTCGTTAATTACATCACAATCCAAACATAGATGCTCAAGTTCATAGAGAATGTTACAAACTGTTGTATGTTTTGTTATTTTGTTTTCTCTGTAGGGAATGTGTTTTATCGTTAAAATCGGATATGAAAAACTATCATAAATACAGCACAAACGGGCATCACTGTTTGTGTGTATAATACAAATTTACGAATTATATAGAGGTGACATATGACACTTATAAAAGCTGTATCTTAAAAAGGAGATTACTCTGATGCTAGAATTTCGGCATGGAGACTCATGTGAAATGAAGAAAAATATTCCTGATTGATTTTATGTGTCTTTTGAGCTTTAAATGTTTCAAAATGCCAAAATCAACAAAATTCGAGTAATTATGATGTCATCAACATGACATTAATATTCATGAGGAATAATTATTGCTCCCTCAATTAAGAAATGATTTAACAAATGGTTAGATTTCATCGCGCGACCTTCTAGTAACTGTATCTAGAAATTTATGATAGTTACTTGTCAATTTTTGCCGGAAACAAGCTTTTCTATGGATACTGACCAGCTCATTAGTGCGGTTCATCAGACATTGGGACATTCTTTACCGTGGGATTAATACCGCCCTCTGTTGATGACAGGGCTTCGAACTCTTATCAAGGCGATATAAGATATGCAGGGCCGTGATACACGCAAGAAACCACGCTAAGCCAACGCCCAACGCAGTACACGCAGAACTTTAAAGCTAGTGTCAGTGACTCGAGGTAGATATATAAACTATTATATAGGGTTAGTTTCAGCTTTATGGTAATGATAGGGCTTAGGTTACAGGTTAGGATTCGGGTGATGGTTCGTGTTAGGGATAGCGTTAGGTTTGAGATAGGATCAGTGTTAGGAGTATAGTTAAGGTTAGATGTTAGGGTTATAGTAAGGGTTAGATTTACGTTTAGAGCTTAGGTTAGTATTAGGCATAGCATTACTTTGGGATTAGGGTAATAAATGTTAGGATCAGATGCAGGGTTAGGTTTTGGATTATGATAATGATTAACGATTAGGTTGATAAGATTATGGTAAGGAGTATAGTTAATAACGAGCCTTTACGATTTGCGGACTTTATCGACCTGTATCCGTTATGAGCCTCTCACGATCAGGGGCGTAGCCAGCTTTCTTGGTCGGGGGGGTAAAATTTTCAAGGGCACTGAGCTGAAACAATTGCAGTTGCAACATAGAATGTTTGTCTTTAGAGAGACTGTACATGTCTTCGAGCTTCCAAAAAAGGGTTTCTTGGGACGATGTGCGCTATTTTGGCCCATGATCGGGGTGAATTTTGATGGAAAAGGGGCTCTTGCCCTTTTTCTTTTCGTTTGTCCTTTGGTCAGAGGGGCTGGCTACGCTACTGCTCACGATTCTCTTACTAGTCCGGCCTCATCCCTACCGGGCTTGCGGCCTTGATGTTTTTGTTGATACTGGGTCCCAGCCCGTTAAGGCTTAAAAACATCAAGGCCGCAAGCCAGGTAGGGCTGAGGCCAGAAACTCACTAACTACCCAGCAAACACAAAACGTTTTCGACATCATTCGCAAAAGGTTATAAAAGGTTGTCAGAAAACAACGTTTAAATGTCGGGTTATATAAAGGGTATATTAAGAGTATAAAACGTTTTCATAACCTTAAAAAACATTTTTTGAGAATCTACTGCTCAGCAAACAAAAATGTTTTACAGAAAACGTTTAAATGTCGGGTTATATAAAGGGTATTAAAACGTTTTAATAACATTCCAAAAACATTCTTGAAAACTTGATACAAAACATTCTAAACAGAATGTTATTTTGGGGTTGAAAAATATTTTGCAAAAATGTTTGCCCAAAATATTTTCAATAACGTTTTAAAAACATTTTCATGACCTTTATATAACCCGACATTTAAATGTTATTAAAAGGTTTTGAAAAAAACATTTTAAAAACATTTCTGTGTTTGCTGGGTTCAAATATTTTAACATAATGTTATTTAAGTATTGACACAATATTTGGCAAAAATGTTTGCCAAAATAGTTTACAATAACATTTTTTGGAAACATTTAAAAATATTGTTGTAGTGGGTTTTCATATAAAACGTTTTGAAACGTTATCATGACCTTTATATAACCCGACATTTTAATGTTATTGAAACGTTTTTACCTAAACCAAAAGCCAAAATATAACTTATTTAAAATGTTTTTAAAACGTTTTTGTGTTTGCTGGGTAATTAAGTTCCATTATATAACGGGAAGAAAGCTAGAGTAACCTTAATGTAACGTTGACCAACAGAGGGCGTCAATATAGTCATCTTAAACTGTTCTATACGGTCAGCTTAGAGCCATATAAAACTGACTCTATACGGCAGTTTAGTTTAGTAGACAAGGTTGTTCGATCAGAATTGCAACGGCCAAAAAAAAGAAGAAAAAAAAAGATTTGGATAAAGCTTTTACTGACATTTATGGCTGTTGCTATTTGAAATTAGACCAACCACAACGACAGTAAAGGATAAAGGGAGCATTCACTAGGGGCATGCAGCATAGCATATCTCTAACCTTCCTGGTCCAACCAGGTTGACCACATGGAGCTACATGGGAAGAAAACGCGAATAAACCAATGCGGCTATAATTGTCCTAGGAGGGAATATTATTTATAATGCAATACTTATTCTATTTAATTGGCACTATCCTGTACTACAGTTTGCAGAGCGCTGTCTTTGCGTAACCTGTCACCGAGCGAGTCGGTACTAGTTTAGTGTACAGATGAGCCCAGATATTTTAAAAGTCATTGTTTCTTTTCTGATGTTTTAACATAATGTCCATAATTGCCTGAACACATACCTCATCTCCCTCTGACAGTGTAAGCAACTTTTCAGCTTTTTCTCGTGTAACGTTAGTTTCTGAAGACTCATCAGTTTGTTTCTCTTTGCGGAGCGCTTCCATCATCCACTCAACGACTACTGGTAAATCATAGAAATGTTCATTGTGTATCCACGCTTCACGGCCGATGTCGAAGCAATCAGAAGCTTTATAATCAAAGAAAATTAATTTTATAAAACATAATAGGCAATGAGCATAATTTTAAATAATACTTACCGGGATCGCTTTCCATGAACTTTCTCATCGTCAGGAGATGATATTTTTCTTGGGAAAGGCAGACTCAGGGCTAGAGATCAATCATTTCCAGGAAAAGCATCATAGTTAACAGCATCTGCTGACGAAAAAAGAATACTCGAAAGCGCTCCCGAAAAGTGAAATAAACAAGTGTTGTAGTCTAATTTTAAATTATTCTCATTTTATCACCACTACGTATGAATCTGCAATTCTGTATAACAGCTAGGGCTAGGCATACTAGGGATATGCGGAATAAGAGTTTTTGTACCGTCCGCACAGAATGGTTGATTACAGATCCGTCGGATAACGATTTTTCAATGGGAAATGAACTTTGCTGCTTGGATGATGTCACGATTTATTCTGTATTGAAAAGCGTGTTCCGACGGATCTGCAATCGACCAGTGTATAATATCGAATTGATTAATTCGAATTAAACAATTCATTGATGTTAGCACAGGGTAGTAGCCATTACTGCCAGTAGACAGGAAGTCTGGAAAGTTGACCTCAACGCTGTAGGTGGTCTTCCTGTGCGTTTGAATGGGACAGCAGTACTAGTAACCTTGGCCAATTTTTAGACCAAGATTGTGAGAGCATAACAAGACTATCCGTCGATAGATTTTTATTTCCGTCGGTAGATATTTTTTAAATTAAGTTTTTCATAACATATTAAAAAGGCAGAGAAACCTGCTGTATAATAAATTAGCTAGGCAAGTTTTGAGTAACCTTGATGAAAATTATCCAAAAGTGCCTATTCTTTTGTGTGTCCATCACCTGTCGCTTGGTACTTGTCCATCACCTGTCTGAGGTCAATTGGTAATCCGTCTTTTTAATGATATAAAATTGTCTTGCGAGGCTGTCAGAGCTGTGTCTATTGTTGTGCGCACTGTGGAAAGGATCAAATTGTCTTCCGGTATAAAATCCCAAAACTTGCGTATCATCTGAAGGATATACGTACAACTCACCAAGCAAGGGTGCTGATTTCTGCTGCCCTAGTAATCGTCCGTCTGCCAGGTCTGATGTTTTCAGTCGGTAAATTTCTTGAAGGCGCAGCAGAGCTCTAACTGATCCTGTGAGATCTTCCTTAAATGGAAATGTCCCGTCTGAATTCCAGAGCCTTCTAAAAGTTTCCAAGTAATCTTTGTATTTTACAAAAAGCAATAAAATTAGGTAGCATTGCTAAATGGAGTATTTTGGTTTATTACGTTCAGCGCTCTAAATGCTCGATGAGTTTAATGGTACATTGAGGTTTCGCACGCATTGCACCCTCAGTTTTGGTCAAAGTCCAGTTTGTAACATGTGGTCATGTTTTTGAGGTGGGCACTTTTTGCTAAACCATTTTGTCTTCTTATTGCTATATTTTTCCTAAAATCCATCATGAACAAATGGTTTGGTCTTATTTTGGGGAGAAATTATGAATGTAATGAATTGATAACAAATACAGTTGAACAAATGTATTAATTAATAATTGAAAGAGCTTAATTAAGCTAATTAGTCAGCGAATGGGAAGTTGGTGTGCATTAATAAAATGTACTTGGTGCCCAGTAGAAGTAAAAATGCATTTGCATAGTGTTAATATAATTTTTTTTAACTTTCTAACTATTATAATTGCCTAATGGTTAATCTTAATCAACTTTAGTAATTAAAAATTTAACTAGCTTTAATTAATGCAGTGTAACATGTGCATCATGATTTAAATTTAAAAAGGAATGACATAAACGAACACCTCCAAATTGAGCAAGAACAACTTTCAAGTGTGGCTCTCTGTATCGGCCCCTCTAAAATTTTCCACCCCAACTCCAAATATGGTGAGTTCCGTGAAATTTGTTGAATGACCCTCGTTATTACGTATATGTAACAATTGACATAAAAACTTGTTTAGTTTACATACGCATTTGATTCGTCGCATCTGCAGCATATCCTTTAACATCATGCCACTGGCGTCGCAATCTCCGTAGCAATAAGTAGGATTGGATCGGATTACCAAGATCGATGGAATCACCATTTGAGGGGGATGGGGATGGGTTGATTCGTTCTTGCTTTATTTCCTCAACCAGTCTGTGCGAAATAGAGTTAGATACTTGTTAATTTTTGAGGCAGCGCCCCCAGGCGATGCTTCCCCACTGAAACGACTTACATACGATTTGAGCTATTTCGCAACGTTTTGATACACCATTGACAAAGCACAAGACTGCGAGCTATAACATGTATAAGGACAATCTGGTATACCTGAAAATGAATTGTAGCCGCATATCCACTCTATTAGATTTGTTTTGCATGGCAGTAACTGACTGAGAAAGCGACACTTACCATTATTGTACGTCACTTTGCCCTAAACTTTACGGTTATTTGCCGTAAAATTGAATTACTATTTAACTGAATGTTTAATAGTACATTTTTGTGCGTGTAAAGTGTTGTATCTTCCAATATTTTTAAATGGCAAGCCAGTTGTCAGGTATTTTACCGTAAAACATACGTGCTTTCTACCGTATTTTATGGACATTCTACCGCACTTTTACGGTAATATACCGTATATTATATGCTAATTATACGGTGAAATACTTGTAACATCATCGTTTTTACGGTACAATGCTGGCAACTCAAAAAGAGTTCATTCAAAAAGTTCTACTTCCATCATCACATTTCTGTTATCTTATGCAATCAATACCCATGATTATACTTTAAATGTATTGCAAGTCATTTTGTCTAAGATAGTCAAGTCATTTTGGTCGCCTGACTCGAGAATGAGGCAAACACAAAACGTTTTTAAATTTTATAAGTAATATTTTGGGTTTTGGTTTAGGTAGAAACGTTTTAATAACATTAAAATGTCGGGTTATACGTAAAGGTCATGAAATCGTTTTAAAACATTTTGTATGAAAACACACTACAACAATATTTTTCAAATGTTATCGAAATGTCATTGTAAACTATTTTTGCAAACATTTTGGCCAAATATTTTGTCAACACTTAAATAACATTATGTTAAAATATTTGCACCCAGCTGTTCAAATTACTAAACGTTTTAATATTTATTCTTATATAAAGGTCGTCAAAAACGTTATTTATTTTTGGGCAAACATTTTAAATACGCATTAAATACGATCTAAATAACAACAAAGGGCGCTTTTTCTTTAATATGACATTTATCCTGTCTTCTGGCAGTAAATTACAACAAACGTATTTAATGTAATGAAAACGTTTTATACCATACTTACCCTTTATATAACCCGACATTTATCTGACAACCTTTTATAACCTTTTGCGAATGCATTAGTTTTCGAAAACGTTTTGTTTTGCTCTATAACTCTGACCACAACTAATAATTATATAGTGTTGGCATTTTGATATACAGTTTTGATATAAGTACTTTCTCAAAAGAAACATATGTCATGACTACTATGTGTTAATAATTCAACAATGTTTTTGCTCTATTTGCCCGCTAATTTCTATATCATAGTTTATGCTGTAGTTTATGCCAATGTGTTCAATTAACGAGACTGTGTTTAAATGGATTTAATAATTCCAGTTTTATGTTTTTAGTTCTTAGTTTTATGTTTTTCATTATGTTTAAAAACACGTGCTTACATTTGAAACCAAACACGCCAAGCAAAGTCTATCAAATTAGCCTCTAGTCGCACTGTTTCATATAATACTCCTAAAATCTGGAATCCACTACGCACATCCATTAGGTTATCTCAATCTCTTATTTTATATCAAGACTCATGTTCCAAGTATGACGTCACTGTCCTCAGGTCGCTGTTCCAAGTAGTCATTATTATATGTACACGTTGTCACTCCCTCATTTCAAATGATAAGTTTTGGTTTCTCTTTTGTTCAGAAACCAAAAATCAAGGGATTAAAAAGTAGAGCTGATCTGGTCTGCAATCATAACACTATTATGCTGGGAGCCTGAGGACACAGTATAGAATAAGTATATAATATATAATTATCGGATATCTATCCAGTGTTGCCAAAACTTTTCAGCGTCAAGGCGCGGCGCATTGACTCGCCAGGCCGCGGTAAAGGATTCTCAAGTAGCCCAATTTTTTAAGCTTCCAAAAAGCGCCCAATACCGGATATTTGGGCGGATTTACCCGAATTTAGAACGCAAAACACCCAATTGGGCGGAAAAGCACTTGACTTTAAAACTTCCGGTACTTACTGGGAAGTTACTGACCGATCAATAAATGGTCACAAAACCCATTGTAATTTCAATTTGGAGCTTCAAAGACTCAAAACCATTATAAATCGGCTAAATTGAAAGGAAAATACATCAAATTACTGCCGCGGCCTGAGACTGGCAAAAGTAGCCCAATTTTAGACAAGTAGCGGCATGCTTTTTTGAGTAGCGGCAAGTGATCGCCAAGTAGCCCAATTGTGCGCCTAAGGCGCGGCGTTGGCATCACTGTATCAACGCAGGTGAGAGTTGATGCTCTCTGTCGTAGGTGGCACACTTTCATGTTACCTCCCACCACACACACTCATTCTTTTCCACTTTATTTTCTTTTTTTCAGTAAAAATTGCTTCAATAAAAGTGAATAGCTTATATTGGAAGTCATATAATGGCCTTCCATCGATTCTCGAACATGCGAAAAGGACATTAATCGATTTTGTTTATATCACCTGAGTCACCCCTTTTGTAATGTTGAATGCAAATATTTCAATGGTCTATATTTTTACACAGCTAAAATAGCCATAGCTTATTGGCTTTTCTAAACCACGTTTTTCAATGTAGATCGACATGCTCAATTTATCTCCTCGTGAATATTGCACTGCGAAATTTAAACATTTCGTTTGTATACTTAGATCAGGTAACTTCAAACCCCGGGTGGGGGGGGTCACTCCCATTGTGGCCTCTACACCATCCGCGATAATGAAAACGCGTAAAAAGGGTCGTTTTTCCGTGGGTAGGCGCGTATCGCGTTTAGGGTGTCAAAAACATGAAAATTGGAAAAAAGGGTAGCAAAATTGCAATTTCTAAATACGCGGAAATGAAATTTAGGGTATGAAATTTGATGTTTGGAATAAAATCCCTGTTTAGGGTATTGTTTTAGCCAAGGGTTAAATCCTTGTTTAGGGTGCTTTTCAAAAGTTGATTATCGCGGATGGTGTACAGGCCACAATGGGAGTGACCCCCCTTTATTCAAACCAAGTGATTTTCTTCTTCACACCATTATAATATAGGAAACTGAAATGAAAACCGAATCTCCTTGATACAAATTGAGTTTCTAACAAAGGGTACAAACAAAGATATCAATAATCAGGTGAGACAAGAGCTATAGGCAGGAAAATAGGAAACCACGTGACCAAAACCAAAACTAAATATTTGAAATGAGGCACTGTTAAGCCTCCAGCATACTTTCCTGCCGCTTGCCGCTGCGGCAAGCGGCAGGGCGTTTCAACCAATGACAAGCCTTTATTGTGTCTGTTTGTCTGCAATGCGCGTGCGCCATGCCGCTCAGCGGCAAGCGGCAGGGTAGTATGAAACCAGCATTAGAAATATTTCTGTAAAACCAATCCAGATAATTGGTCTATTCCAGTTAAAATCCATACACCCTCCTAAGGAAGACATGCCCTCACAAAAGGGGTGTGAATTTCAATTGGGGTCACCTGAATGGGAGCTAATGGAAGACTCTATTTCAAATCTACATCCCCTGTGTGGAAGATTAAGGTCATGACTTCCATAGCGGGTGTATGGATTTTAACTGGAACAGCCCATTAATGGCAGCTGGGCTGTTATCAATTCTATCTATTTTTACTGAATGTTTCTGTTTGGGTTTTTTAATCAGGTTTTTACTGAACGTTTGGTGGTTTTGTTCACATAATCTTTCTGTTCTAATGAAGATTTTTTATGAACAGACGTCCGAAACAAAAATTACTGTCAGTAAGCTACCATCAATGTTCCGGGTTATTTACAGAATGTTTCAGTTTTATCCGAGAAAATTTTGATAACGTTTAAACTACAAATTAATTGACATTTTCATAAAATATCTGCAAAATAATAAAACAATAAACCTGCAAGTTGCTAAAAGTATAGAAACAAGCTCGATAAAATCTCGGAAGGTGCGGATTGAACATGTTGAAGGGCCTATACCCAGCAAACACAAAACGTTTCAAGTTTGACATTTTTTTTATTGTCATGTAATAAACATTAGGAAATGAATTTGTAGAAAACCTTCTGTTAATAAAATACTATGCTGAGCCACCAGCCTGGGTGGCTCACGCTACAGTAATTTCAGATGATTGAGCTCAGTCATACATCAAAGAATGTCTTCCAATTCATGAAAACAGATAGATAATCAGCTTATCGGATTAAAAGCTTAGAGGGAAGGTCTTGCTGCTCAGCGAGTGTTTGTAATTATCATCGGGTTTTCTTCAAATTCATTCTCTAATGAGAAAAATGTGAGATAGTTATAGATATACCATATTATGATGAAAACAAAACACATGGAAGTATAGTTATCTTGGTGTGTATTAATTTGACATTAATAAACTTTCCATTATAAAAGGCTAGTGGGTATTTGTTCAGTTTCTAAGTCACACTTCTTGGTTGTACTTCTTTGCAACTAAACATTACAACAACTTCATGATAATACTCGCACCATGCAAGAAGCATGTTGACAAGTACTGATCAACATTTTGTTTGTATATTAATTAGCGACAAGGTAAAAAAAAGTAGCTCATCAACCGAATATCATGCACACAAAGTTTCTAGAGGTGTCAAAATTCTTTTCTTAAAGAGATATTAGTATAAAATAAACTTTCCACAAAATGGACCACATACATAGAGGTGCTATCTTCACACATTCAGAAAACATTCAAAAAGTGATACCCCGCTCTCAAATCAACTCCAAAATAAAAACTAATGAAAGTTGTGTGCTATTGGATTTAGGTTCATTAGCTAGTTTAAGGCACATTCTGGCCAATTTTGAAGGTGATGGGGGTTTTGCTTCCACATTATTTTGAAAACGCATTTTTGGTAAAATATGAAATAGGAGAAAATCAACTTTAATGTTGCAACATTGAAAATGAATGTTAATAGCTAATTAGCATAAGAATATGATGAGAAATTGTTATTTTTACTGTCATATCACCTGAATTTTATATATGCAACAATTTGTTCTGTTCCATTGATATATTTTGGCCTGTAATTAATTTCTATTATTTGATTACTTAAATAACGAAATATACCGATTTGGAACACCTAATTTCATTATGTTAATGAGAAAAATATGAGCATTCACGGTTACCCTATACCAAAATCTATCTTTAACGCAAAAAACAACAACAACAAAACAACGGGAATAGATTACAAAATCGTTAACCATAAGATATCTTATACCCTTCCCAAATCAGTATAGAAAATTGAAATGGGAGAAATGCATACGGGGAGTGTAAGATATCTCACAAATAAACATTCACAAAACATACCTTTCGATTCTGAACAGTCGTTGTTTTTCAAGACGCAAATATTCCTGAACGGAGTCAAGAAGTTCTTCTTCGGTTTTCAAGAGTGGTTCTAATTTTGCCATCGAAGAAAATAAATGTCCATTTGTGACAATGGCTAGCCAGGCTATGGCTAAAATAATAATAGTTGGATGGTTTGAGTGCATGTCGACTGGTGGATTCGGTAATACAAACGGAGAGTACATGTAGCAAACCATAGCAAATGACACTATTAAGGGGCTGTGCAATAATTATGAGCGGGGGGGAGTTAGCATTTCGAAATGACGTGCCAAAATTGTTTGCCCCCTCGGTCTGCCAAAAATCGCCCCTCCCTCGGCCTGCCAAAAACTCTTTGGCAAAGACCCTCCCCTTGAACATGCCAAATTTTTAGATCCAAATTTGCAAACCTTAAATGTTGGGAGCTCGCGAGCAGGAACGTTTGTTTGCATATCTAAATGTTTCCGCACTGTTCTCCTAGGCCTTTTTAGAGCGTTATTTAAAAGGCGCCCCATGAATGTGTGCCAAAAATCACTTGTCCCCCTCTCGGCTTGCCAAAATTGGCTTGGCCCTCCCCCTTTCGACTTTCCGAAAATTTCTTGCCCCCTCCCCATATTACCCTCCCACAAGGGCTCATAATTATTGCACAGCCCCTAATGACGCTTTTGTTTTCACTCTTGTTTTCAAATAACAATCGAACCATATGTCATAAATCGACAATCAGCAGACTTAATTAGCATCATTACCGTACGGTTTGCATATTCTAAAATTTGAGCAATTTTATTTACCCTATCATATATTATTATGTTCAATTCATTATTATGTTCAATTCTTCAATTCAATTTTATTTTTTCAATGTTCATGTTCAATGAGATACCAGATCGTTTACAAGACTGTCAGTCAAAGTGGACTAAATTGAAAGGATCTAATTACTAGTTTAACATTCTGACTAATTCCTATTCCTTCCTTCCTCCTCCTTTCTTCCTCTTTCCTTCTTTATTTTTCTTCTTTTCTAACTCTCTCCTTATTTTCTCTTTCCTTCTTTCTTTCATGTCCTCTTCCGATCCTTGCTTTTGTTTTTCAGTTGATACAGTTTTGTGAGGGCATCCACAGTCGGGAAAGTCTACCTCTATGTTTCCCTTGTTGACAGTAGAATAAAATATAAGTTATTGTTTTGATTGCTTTATTTATCTCTCTATTTTTTACAGTGGCCACGTATTTACAGCATTTGCTAGGTACGTTTAATAGCGTCACAGGTGTTTAACATTAGCAAAATTATAATACGATAATGGTATTTACCGCCCATTTACCGTCAAAATGTGAATTAGGGACCGTTCAATATACGCCAGAGGTAGGGTGGGAGTTTTGACCAAATAAATCGACAAAAGAATTAGCGTTCTCCCCTCGCATTCGCTCAAATTTCGGATTACTCCCTTTTAACATTTGAAACTTATCATTCTCCCTCTTGGTTTAAGTAACAATTTCAGATTTTCATTGAAGACCGTTGAATACATGCAGGTCTATGATAATAATGTTTGCGTCCACCAAATTGCCAGAATTTTGCAATGTGGTCCTCACCCCGCGGTTTGTTCCCTCGGAATTTTGAGGTGGTGGTCTCTGGAAGCTGACGGAGTACCGGTATCACGGGTATGGGGTCTTTTGGAGCTGCAAACAAGTAAAGGGGATCTTTTCGAGCTGCGAACAGTCAAAATCAAGGGTCTGTTTTTACAATCTGGTTGGAAATCGCCTGAAAAACCCCAGAAATGTGAGGAATGAGCAATTATGGGGGTCTTTTAGAGAGCTCAAATTATCAAAATGAAGGGTCTTTCGGAGCTCAAATTTCATATCAATTTGTAAGCGCTCTTTAAGCAAAGTAATTGTTCATTGAATTTACAACCGTATGACAAGCAGTCAAAACTAGTAACTTTTCGCACAAGATTTGCAATTTAAAGAGAAAGAAAAATAATTGTTTTGGGTTGATAGTGACGGTCTTTGCTTGCCATACTGCAGTTACTGTCCGTTTTCCTATACACAATGCTCTTTCCCATTGACGCGTGACCTCTACAAATAGCCCCACATTAAAAGTATGGGGATATGACTAGTTAACGTCGCTGTGTGAAAAATAACCGGCCAATATTAAAAGTACTCTTCTAAAGTTCTAGAAAATATAGTTTTTTAACATGTCCTACATTTTTAGCTAATTTAGATGTTTGGAAATATTCGTACTTTGGTGTTTTAGTTAATGTTATAGGTAATAGTACATTGCCTAGTTAACGTCGCTGTGTGAAAAATAACCAGCCAATATTAAAAGTACTCTTCTAAAATTCTAGACAATATAGTTTTGTAACATGTCCTAAATTTTTAGCTAATTTAGGTGTTTGGAGAGGGTCGTACTTTTGTGTTTTAGGAAGGATATGTAAACGACAGATAACACCAAAAATATGAAGAAATTATTTCCAAACCGTGTTAAGTCAACAATCATTATGTTGCTCATTTTCAAGAATGCTGGTTTACAAAAAGCACGCCATTGTCTCATTTCGTGAACAAAAGCACACATACCATTGTTTCCTTTCGTTTCCTTTATAATCGGTTACCCAACTGAAGCTGTAATACAAACTTTATTGCGATATCGCACATGAAAACAATCACATGTGCACAGCCAGAGAAGATCCGATTTAATCAGTTGAGCTGTTTCAATGAGTGTTATCTTGGTTTAATAGCTTTTAATGGGGTTAAGTCCTGCAAAGGTCGAGATGAATTCTACTGTAGACATGACTGCATCATGCTAACTTTTGGTCATCTAATTTGTGTGCTGCAGGGACGGTTCTGGACTGTTTTAGGAGAAATCCGTCATCGTTTCTCCATGAAATTCATTAATTTCTCATCCAGTTTCTACTGTGCTGCTGATTTATTAGTATTAGTAGGCTACTGTGCACTGTTCACTGTAGTGGTCACTGGCAGCTAAGCTTCATTGATTGAATCTCAACGAATCAATAATCTCCTTTCTTAATGATGGGTAACTACTACTTAATCACCTTGGCTCTTTTTGACCTATCCAAAGCCTTTGACCGCGTCCCCCACAGCCCTCTGCTCCATAAACTCAGAGCTGTTGGTATTTCCGGTCCACTCCTCTCATGAGGACCTTCTGTTGGATTCCGACCTGCCTCTTCTTAGTAAGCGTCGTGATGTTGCTTCTCTGTGTCACTTATTTAAAATCTTTGCCAATCTTTGTTCTTCTCCCAACCCTTTCCAGCCTCATCCCAGACCCGGTCTACGAAACCTCAATTCCCGCGCTGTTCAAGTTCCTTTCCGCCGGCTTTCATTGTCCCAGAGATCATTTTATCCGTTTGCCTCCTCCATCTGGAATTATCTCCCTGAAGCTATTGTCAATGCTTCTTCCCTCCAGGCCTTCAAATTGGCCATCCAGTCCCACCTCCTCTAACCAGTTCGCATAATTTATGTTTTGTTTTATTTTATTCTGTTTTGATTATATGTATTTTCTAGTAATGTTTCTGATTTTAATGTAAGGGCAATCCTTCAATTTATTGTATAATCAGTATTGGATCTGCCTGGCCTTGTGCCAAATGTTATAAATAAATATAAATATAAATAAATAAATAATTGGTCATTACTCATTGAAATGAAGCTAGCATGGACAATGTAAGTGTCCTCTTTCGTTTAATAACATAAAATCCGAAAAAATAGTGTAAGTATCACTTGACGTTTTGACTTTTAAAACCTACATTTTGGTCAAAAATGCTGCTTGATTAGGTCGTTTTCAACAGATTTACCACATTCGCCATGTTATATTGGATGAAGGGAACACTTGAGGTTTTGACAAAAACCAATCACATATGCCTATTTTCCAGCTAGAAGCTCACGGAGCTCTTATGATGCTATGCACTCAACCGTGTAAGGTAACCAAAGACTGTGTAGATACAATTCACTGCTTGCTTATAAGCTCTTGGATGAAAGTGTGTGCTCAGGTGTATCGAGGTGGAAACTGTGCATTGATGCGTTTATAAGAGAATCGTTTTTAACCAAACCTTTCCATTTGAGGGGGTCTGCGAAATCCGAAAGGGGGGTCTTTTCGGGGGAACATACCCGTATGGTCATTTGTGTTAGTGCTCCCTCCCCCGGCTATCACTCTCGTATAGATTAAAAACATCGGTCGATTTTTTGCCAAGTTTTAAAAATAACGGTTACTTAATGAAATAACGGTTAGTTCATGAAAAAGAAGAAGTGAAATTTAGCAAAACGCGACGAGGTTTATTTGCCCGTAAGAGAGCTCTATTGTTCCGCTATTGTATCCGCTATTGTATCCACTATTGTATTCTATTCATAAAAGCTACTGCAAGAATCGCGGCAATCTCTGATATCGCTGGTGTCTACCGCCGGCGTTTCGCATTTATTAACTTTCAAAATGATCCGATACTCTTACATTTATAGACTTATTCGTGCTTTTTATATAATATTCAGAAATTGCAATTATGAAAACTACAAACTTTGAAAGTGAAAATATATTACCATCGAAAATATATCATACTTAAATTCTATATAATCTATAGATACCTAACCCAGAAGTGCCCATTTATTTTCTAAATTTTTGAGTGAACACGATAATGCGATTGATTTTCTTACACGTAAAAATACGGCCAATTCAGAGAGAAAATCTTGTTTCTCGTATAGGGCCTACTATAGACAATTTCTTTTTGTTGGCTGGCCGCTGAGCTACATCTTTTTACTAATTATAGATACGTCAAAACGTGTTCCCATGTTGAAAGTGTACAAGCTATTTCTACTTGCTTTAAAGAGAGCACAATTGAATGAAGACGATTTATTTGTGCCAGGATTTCGTTTAATATAACTATTTTTTCTTTTAATAATACCCCATACCTAACAAGAACATTGTAAAGGTCATAAATATACACACTCATGCATAGGGAGACAAACATGATAAAGTTAATCTGTTCTTTTCATTCTCGTTCATTAACCTTTGGAACATTTCACATGCATGATGTTTGCATCAATGCCTTCTCGGCAATCTAGGGCCATAGGCCTATAGTAATTTAAATCGTGAAACCGTAGAACGATCTGTTGATCAGCATAGATATTGAATAAAATTGAATCCCATCACATCAATTCAAAGCTACACCCTTTTTTTGAAATACTCGTTACCAGCGACTTAAAATGAATTGACAATAACTTGAAATTTGGACATTTTGAGATAAATCCATATCATGGGTAATGTGAGGGCGCTCTTTCCATTGGTGACATCCTTAAATCACCACCATGCCACTAAATAATGAAAAGTAATTGAACAAAATGGTGTTGTTCAACGATGTTTTAATATAAAATTATACACTGACGTTTCGTACACAAGGCTTTATCAAAGTGAGCAAAATAGAGAATGTCTGCGAGCGCGGAAAACAAAAATGAGAAACGCGATGTTAAAAGGTGCGTATACTAGAAATGGCGCAACACGCAAATTAAAGCAGCGCGAGAGAAAGCGGTCGCAGACAAACTCTAGATATTAAATGAAATGCAAAGAAAGAGGAAGAGAGAGTGATGAAAATAAAGGAAGTAAAGAATGAAAAAGAAAGAGAAAAGAGAAAGAAAGAAAGAAAGAAAGAAAGGAGGAAAGAAAGAAAGGAAGGAAAAAGAAATGAGAAGAAAGAAATAAAGAAAGGAAAAAGAAAAGGAAAGGAAAGAATGAAAGTAGGCCTATGAAAGAAAGAAAGAAAAATAAGAAAGAAAAAAGAAAGAAAGAAAGAGAGGAAGAAAGAAAGAAAGAAAGAAAGAGATAAAGAAAGAAAGAATGAAAGAAAGAAAGAAAGAAAGAAAAAAGAAAATGAGAAAACACACGAAATTAATACAAAAAAACTGCTATAATGGAGAGAATGAAGATCTACCAAATGGGCAGGGCGTGACCAAAAGGAAAATAAAGTTTGAATGCAAGGGTGCCGTAATGGTATAATTATAGTATGTTGTTCCTTCAACCAACGCTAGTGATCTGAACCTGAGGTTTGGAGAAGGCCAGTTACTCTAAGATCAGACGGAATATGGGGAATCTCGTTGTAGTGGCGCGTGATGGGAGTGTCACGGTTGTTTTTGCTCACTTTGATAAAGTACTTTTGTACGAAACGTCAGTGTATAATTTTATATTAAAACATCGTTGAACAACACCATTTTGTTCAATTACTTTTCACTTTTTACCATGCGATGTTACGTGGGACTCTTAACTTTTTCTGCACCAAATAATGAGATTTATATATTTTCTAAGACATTAGATCTGTTTAATAATTTATTTTATTCAAAAAGAAAAACGTCAAGTGTTCAAACTTTAAAGCTCTTACTTTTCTCGAAACAGCAATTTTAATTTCAAGTTAGATCATTTTACCAAATCAGGGCCGAATTAGGCTGTTTAGCTTAATCATGTGAAGTGACCTTTTGAAATGATATCACACTGATCAGACTGATCTTTATGTTATTACAGAGAGGCCCACATACAATGTTCAACACAAAGTGAACGAAGTTATAACTTGGAGGGCTAACAAACAGCTACAAACCAACACCGCCAAATTCGACTGACGTGTGTACAACGTGGGAAGCTATGAGGAAATTGAACACTCGTTGTCTGATCATGCATGTGTTTATGGTTCGGATAGCGGTTACTTAGCAGCTCTCGTTCCGCTTGGGTTTATTGAATACACTCTATAATATAGTCATCAATATGTCGTTTCCAGTCCCTGGCTGAACTATTGGGTTCAGCTCCCGGGGTTCAGCTATTAATTTTTTTAATAATTCTTTTACCCCATGCAGCTGATTGGGGTGGTTACGGGTCGTTAAAACCACTAACCGCGAAATGAGGATATCGAACTAGTTTGCCCCGCAGGGCTTAAAAGAACCACAAACCGCGAAATATGGATATCCAACTAGTTTGCCCCGCAGGGCTAAAAAACTGCTAACCGCGAAATATGGATATCCAACTAGTTTGCCCCTCGAAACTTAAAAAAAACCACTCTATAATATAGTCATCAATATGTTGTTTCCAGTCCCTGGCTGAACTATTGGGTTCAGCTCCCGGGGTTCAGCTATTAATTTTTTTAATAATTCTTTTACCCCATGCAGCTGATTGGGGTGGTTACGGGTCGTTAAAACCACTAACCGAGAAATGAGGATATCGAACTAGTTTGCCCCGCAGGGCTTAAAAGAACCACAAACCGCGAAATATGGATATCCAACTAGTTTGCCCCGCAGGGCTACAAAAAACTGCTAACCGCGAAATATGGATATCCAACTAGTTTGCCCCTCGAAGCTTAAAAAAACACTCATCGCGAAATATGGATATTCAACTAGCTTGCCCCTCGAAGCTTCAAAAACCACTCATCGCGAAATATGGATATCCGACTAGTTTGCCCCGCATGGCTACAAAGAACCATTAACCGCGAAATATGGATATCCAACTATATGGTTCGCCTCGCATGGCTACAAAGAACCACTAACCGCGCAATATTTCTTTACTTCAAAAAAATTAATTAAAAAAGAATTAATATCTACCAAAAAACGTTTCAAAACGTAAAAAGGGCCAAGTTTAAAAATCTTTCCTGTGTGGCTTTTCACCCTTTTTAAACTTGGTCCCATTTATGAAAGTTTCTAAAGACCCATACGAAGTCATCTTTAGGCTACTTGTTTGTTTTCTTAGTTGTCAGTGTTCACTTTGTAGAGTAAATGAATTAATGTTCGTGCGTGATTGACGTTTTTCCGTAAAGACGTTATAATGTATTTTTATTTAAGCAAAAGTAGCAAATACTCACTTTGTTAAATTCTTCATCGTCTTGTGCGATTCTGCGCCTTATGTACAGATGTAGGGCCTATATGTAGCAGGTTGACAGAGAGTCAATTTGCTAAGTATATATAATACTCGACTACTCTTTATGAACACGCAATATAATAAAACATAAACCTTCAAATGTTTTGATAATACACAGCCTACGTCATATTGCACCGCTTTCGAACAGTCTTAAACCTAATTGTTGCCTGTAGAAATTAGGACTCGTTCTTCATGTTATTACTACTTTACTGAATGGGACCAAGTTTTAAAAAAGGGTGAAAAGCCACACAGGAAAGATTTTTTAAACTTTTTACGTTTTGAAACGTTTTTTGGTAGATAGAATATATTATTATGATATGGATAATTCACATACGGATAAATTCACTGAGCAAAGTGCATTAGTCTTGTTGGGGGGGGGGGGTATTTGTTTGGTCCTGCGGAGATTTGCACCCGGAACCTACAACAGTAATATAGAGGCAAAGACCTTAACCAGTGTGCGACACTGCTCCCTGTCGTTATTCTTTCCTCTTCTTTCTTCTCGCTATCCCTTCCCCTCTCTTTCTCTCTCATATGGTTTCTATACAAAAACGATTCTTTTATAAACCATATATGCAATTTCCACCTCGATACACCTGAGCACACATTTTCGTGCAAGAGCTTCCAAGCAAGCGGTGAATTTGTCTCCACACAGTCTTTGATTACACTACACGGTTGAGTGCATAGCATCGTAAGAGCTCTGGAGCTTCTAGCTGAAAAATGGGCCTCTGTGATTGGTTTTTGTCGAAACCTCAAGTGTTCCCTTCATCCAATCAGGTGATTTTTTTTAATATCAAACCAAAGCTAACACTTCTACCTAAAAACATTCAGTTTCGTCATTAGGTCAACAGGTAACGCAATTCAATGTTATAGCAAGGCGAATGTGGTAAATCTGTTGAAAACTACCTATCCAAGCACATTTACTGACCAAAATGTAGGTTTTAAAAGTCAAAACCTCAAGGGTTCATACAATATTTTTAAATTTTTACGTCGTTAAATGAAAATGCACACTTATATTATCCATATACTAGTGTCATTAGAATGAGCAATGGTCAATTCTCTTTAAATTGCAAATCTTGTGCAAAAATGTACTATTTTCGCCTGTTTTGACATACGGTTGTAAATTCAATGACTATGCTAAAGAGCGCTTACAAATTGATATGCTCGCTCTCTATCCATCTCTCTCTCTCTCGATTTTGCCGTGCGCGGACCCTCACTCCTATTGGCTACAAAGGAGAAGACAAGTGAAGAAGAATCAACGATCAGAAACGAACTGATAAGGTGTGTAGTGATTAATATATCTTTGCAACTATAAACATTACACCAACTTTAAGTTCATGATAATATCCGCACCATGCAAGAAGCATTTTATTATAAGTACTAAGCAACATTTTGTTTGCATATTCATGTGTTATATAGGCCAACACCAACAATATTGTATTTCCTCATGTGGAAATACACCTACAATATTTTTATTGGAACACCTAAAATATTTTTATTGGACAAAATGTGTGTCATACAAGTGAGCGATTTTCCGTCTCTATTAAATCCAGCACTGCCGCATTTCACCTGGAACGTACTCTGTGTTAGCGCCATCTGCGTCTCGCGTGTTTAGAAGACCTAAAAGACATTTTCATTAATTTCGTATTTCAAGCGTTAATTCCCGCTATATATATAGAACTACTTTACTTCCATTCAATGCATATTAGTATACATTAATAAAATCAAAACCAAGTTAGTTGTGTTATTTATTCTAAGCACGCACTTAAACAAAACAGATGAAAAGTGAATCTAGCAAGACCGAAATTTGAAGCATTTTGCAACTAGTACAAGCCAATATAGGGGCGCTGCCGTAGCGGACGCCCGAAAACACAATTTCCAGGGTCCCTTACACTTGATATCACCTGATAGATAATTGATATCTGCTATGACAAAGGGAAGTAAGTATGTTCTAAGGGTGGATGGACCTTTACAATGATCTGTAAATATTTTGAAAAAAAAAGAAGCCGAAAATAGTGTAAAAAATCCCTAATTTCTTAAAATCTGGGTCGGTCGGTTCCGTAGAGCAGGTTTTTCCGTCCACTAAGGGGCATTTGTTTTAATAAATTAACTAATAACATCAATATCTTTCTAAAAGTTCAGTTCAGTTCTATCTCAATTTGAAAAATCAAATGAAAAGTAGGCGCCTACTTGCATACCCAATAATGTACTAGGAGATCTGATAAAAACCCACCACGTAAGAAGTATAGGACACTTTCATTATTTTAAACCAATAAATCATAATATTGTTATACACTTGACATTACTGATTAAAGGAAGGTGACCTGATATATTTGGAAAATAAAATTCTTTAAAACTTACGTATAACATAAAATGTCATCCCTTTCAAGCACTCATGCAAAAAGAAAATGTAAATTTTTTTTGTAAATGTGACTAATTCATAACCGACATTTATACAGTGTGATATTGGTAGTCAGTGTTGTTTTACGCAGCAGTTGCATTAATTCTGAATTGGCTGGTGGCCTACGGCGTACTATACTGAAATGATTTCGAATACTGAACCCCTCAGGCATTTTCAGAATATTTTTATTAATGATAATCATCATGATCATGTAATATATTGATTTCAAGTGAAAGGCCCTATTTTTCTCATAAACATATTGAAATTAGAAGTTCCAACTCAGTGTATTTCCCAAGATATCATCAAAAAAAACTGCCAAATTAGTCAAAACTATGGTATACCATAGTTTTGACTAATTCGGCAGTTTTTTCTCCTTTTTATCATGATTTCTTCGAAATATACCGATTTGGAACATTTCTTGTTATTAATGATAATCATCAAATTTCAATATGTTTATGAGAAAAATATGAGCTTTCTTCTGATACAATTCGTTACTTACTTCCTTTTATTGTGGTAGGGCAGTGTGTGTGTATCGCCCTTGTCATGAGATATAGGTAAACTAGGCAAAACAGTATATTTTATGGGCTATTCCAGGTGAATTTCACAAAATAAATCTCAAGATTTCTAAATAGGGAATATGGATTGCAAATAGATTAGATAACTGCAATCCCGGTCAAATTGGTTGGAACACTTTAACATGGGTGGGTACTTCAATGTTGGTGTTTCTCCATCATTTTGTTTCCAGTTGGTTTATTTCGCTACATAGCCTATTCGGTCTGGGTATTAAATTGATAGCCTAATGGCGCAGGTGTAAAGGACCATGCGGTGTTGAGACTACCAAAAGACTGACGGCGTGTTTTTGGTCATGTATAGAGAAATTCAACATTGATTGGTGCGGCAGGGGGAGGTTTGTAGTATTGAATAGGAAACAGTTCCGACTTCACACCACACCAAAGAAAGCGAAAATTTAGTATGTCAAGTGTACGGAAAATTAGGTTTAAACAAGAACTGCCTTTAAAAAAGACAACGCCACAGATGACGATCATGTTTCATAATTTTTATTTGAGTGTAGAATATCAGTATTAACCGGGTGGTAAATATCGGTATTTATTGGTAAATACCACCCATGACATACTGAGAAATACCGTGAAATAGGCTACTCAAGTATTTTCAAGTTGAAAGCTGAATTGAAAAATGTGCGCTCTTGGTCAACATAATAACAAAGGGCTCAATGGAAATCACATCCAGCGAGTTTTACGACAAGCCAACAAAATAAGGTTTAAAAACAGTCCTTACTTTTACACAAGTATTCCAACTACTTTTTACCGAGATTTTGGGTAAGTTTGATTTGAAATACTTCCTTTTATTGTTATAAAAGTGTGTATCGCCCTTGTCATGAATATTAGAAACCAGGCAAAACAGTATATTTTATGGGCTATTCCAGGTGAATTTCACAAAAATAAATCTCAAGATTTCTTTATGGATTGCAAATAGAGATTTTCAAATTGCACTCCACTTCAGTTTTGGAAGATATACCTTCTAGGTAAAGTATATTCAGGGGGAGTATAGGCTTCAAAATAATTAACCTTAGCCAATTCCATTTGAAAAATATACTCCCTTTGTGGAAGATGTTTCTTAAATCTTCCACATGTGGTATCATGGTAGATTTTAAAGGGAATAGCACATACTCTGAGTTTATTCTGACTGAGTTGTGCCTGGCTTCAAAATAGTGGTAATGTTCTAATATATATCATCTTGTGTAAGTCCACATTTACGTCTGAAAACCTGTGCATGCTCACGAATCCAAAGGTTGGAAGCTGCAACAATAAGTAAGGAATAGATTAAATTACTATTAGTGCAAAATATCCAATAGACATAAGTCGCTATAGTTGTCTACCACAGGCCAGATCGTTACAAAAATATTTGTTGGAAACTTTTAGCTGGCTAACTGCAGATCATCGTCAACTGCAACTCGAAGAGTATAAGGTTTGTAGATAGCACAAACTATGCATTTTTAATCCTTGTAGGCGTGTTATTTGCTATACATTTTAACAAGATTAGAGGATTTTCAATTTTTTACCTTCCATAACCACGATAACCTTTCTTGACCTTTAGCGACTTAATAGAAAAATTGTCCATCATTAGTGCAAAATAAAAATCCACCAGGCCAAAATACCGTAAGCCCACGATTACGATTGACAAGGACCATGCAGACGGAGACTTAGGGGGCTGTCATTTTCTTCGGAAGGGGGTGGGTCATGAATATACTGGGGAGGGGGGGGGGGGGGCAGAAAGGGCTGGTGACTCAAAATATTTGCGCGCTGCGTGCACATTCTTTAACTTAACAATCAAAATGTTCGCACAATCTCTAATTATAGGGGTCTATATATTTTTACGCACTCCGCGCGCCTTCTTTCCGCTTACGATCGAAATCGTCATAAAAATTTTCGATCCAAGATAGGGGGGTCGTAAAAAATTTGCCTTTCCACCCTGTGCATGATCTTCACTGGGAGGGAAATAGCGAACACTAATAATGAAATATAAATGTGACCAGTGCCTTCCTTGATTCATTTTCCTGTATAAAGATCAATGTATTAAGTCAGAAATAAACCTATTATTAATTGAGCAAAATAACCCCCAAACTGGCGAAATATGAGCTCAAGGTTCGACTCGTCGTAAGCCCAAAATTGACAAGTACCATGCAGGCGGACAGGAGTACTTACCCCATTTATAGCCCATTAGCACTGGACAACCTGCGTGAAGTGTTTGTCGATCTAACTCGCCATTTTTCAAATAGTTGTACCAAATAACTGCACTGCCCTGTTTGATAATCAAATTTACTAATATCAGAGTCATTGTGGTGGATAATATATGGTGAGAAACAGACCATGACCAGAAATAATGGTCTTGTTGTGCAGGTCTGGCGAGATGTATAAGTTGAGATCGAGAACCCGCAAGGGTCGAGACTAACATTGAACCAGACCTTTACACGCCCATGTAGTGCCCTTCTGAGCTAATTCTGGTTATGTTCTCATTCACACCGTTTATCTTACATACTAATGAAGACGAGCAAATTAGAATGGAAACACTGACAAAAAACGTCAACACTGAAAACAATGGTAACGTGGTCATTGTTTCTAGATCATACAAATATGTATTTATTTTGTTCGAAATTGTCCAAATTATCGCTATAGTTATTATTGATTATCTAGGTAGTATGTCCACATTGCCAGAAGATAGTGGACAGGTCAACGAGCTTTTAAGAGTCAGAAACATCACATTACCATTACATGAAGGCTTTAAGCAGAGGAGTTAAATGTATTATAGGAAGGGCCTTGCAAACTGAAATCATCTTCACATAGCTGCACAGTTTTGTCCGCTGCTTGTGACGCTGCTGTTGGGTTATTTCCAGGTCCCTCTGCATTTGGTCCTTCCATCTGATTGGTGGACGTTCTGGAGGTCTTTTTTGGCTGAGGTCATTTATGTAGGCTTCATTGGTGGAGAAGCCGATGTTGAGGCACCCTGAAGATATACCCAGCCCATTTCAAACGTCTCCGACAAATAATATCATTGATGGAGCTAGTGAATTTGAGACTCTGCCTGATGTCATTATTGTTGCAGATTTTCCCAAGAATGGGAACTCCAAGCACTGCCCTATGCACCACATTTCAAAGACATCCAGTCTGGCGATCGGATTCACGTAACGCCCAGGATTCTGACATAGATGGCAATAGGGAGGATAAGCAACTGGCAAATCCTTAATTTAAGATATCTGGTGATGGTATGATTAAACCTGATGGTAAATGCACAGGCTGCCATGTGTGAAGTTTAATATCCTCTTCTACCATGTCTACAGTGGCGTAGCCAGGGGGCAAAGCTGCTCCCCTGTGAGAAGTCTTTTCCCCCTCTTCCCACACCGTGGGTTGTTTTTTGTACTTTTTAGCCCATTTTTGTCAAACGTTGCTCTCTTTGAAAGTTGTCCTTCCCTCCTTTGCATACCCTCAGAAAAAGTGCTGGCTACGCCACTGCTCTTCTACAGAGGGCACACTATAACCGAGAAAGACAAAGGTATTTACATTGTCAATGGGCATTTGTTTCAGCATGATATCTCTAAGATCGTCAGACATGATCTTGCATTATTATTTCCATTCCCCAGGTGCCTCATGTTTTCTCCAATTCATAAGTGGAGATTTGCAGGTTCTCAAAATCCATATTCATGAGTGTGGTGTCATCTGCATAACGGATATTGTTAATGCACATGTAGCTACATGTCACCCATCTGCTCACCAGAGCCTAAATTTTGGATGTCCTTAAGTTCATGACGAACTCCAGATATAGATTGAAGAGGCATGGAGAGAGAAGACTACCCTTTCTCACACACCAACTATGACTTCAAACCAGCCAGTGATCATTCCATTTATCATGACTGAACATTTTGCTCGTACATTCTTGCAACGAGGTTCACCAGTAAGTTGTCTACTCCAACTGATCGCAGAAATTTCCAAAGGGCTTCCCTCCATATGGTGTCAAATGCTGCTTTGAAGTCTACGAAGTTCCAGTGTATTGGTATGCGTCTTTCTTTGGCCTTTTAAAAGATTTGGTGGACTATAAATAACGCATCTAAAGTGCCTCTCGAACTCCTAAATCCATATTGATCCTCTCTCAAATGGTTATCCACAGCGGATTATAAGGAGAGTAATAGCTCTGTAGTTGGCTAGGTCCAGTTTGTCGTCCTTTTTGCCTTTTTGTACACAGGGGTTATTACTAGACCATTACTCCAGTCTTCGGGATTTTTCCTTCAGCCAAGGCTGTGCTGTTTATCATCAACAATTGATTCTTCTGTGATTTTGTTTGTGGTGTCTCTGAATTTAGCTCACAGGTCTTCTACATCAGTATCCTCCAGTTGAAGCGGGGGTTCAAAAGTACTACCAATCTCGGCTCTGAACTCTTCTGCAATCAGGGGTTGGCAAGCCTGCTGACGTCATAGCTGTTGTTTGCAAGCGTTTGGTTCTGACTGGTGCTAAAACCATTTTTGCGATCACTAGATTGTGATCGGAGCCCACATTAGCTGAGCAGTAGGAGCGACAATTCTGGATTGTACTGTTGAGGTATGATGATATCAATCATAATTATTTTGTATTTCCCACAAAGTGAAATCCGTGTTATCTTTCTACATTCTTTATGCTGGAAGTGGGTGTTACAGACTGTGAACTTTGGAGCATGCAGAATTCCAACAGTTTCTTCCATGTGCTGTTGTTCTTTTCAATAACATACTTGCCCATTGTGGATGTCTGTGCATTATTGCCAGAGCCTATTTTGGCATTGAAATCACCCATCAGAATAAGCTTCTCCTTCTTATTGACTTTCTGAAAGTGCTGATACAGGCCATCATAAAATCCATCATTCTCTGCATTGCTGTGTGTAGAGGTGGGCGGAAATATTAATGATGTTGAGTATTCCTTCCATTAATTTGAACTTTGCTGTTATGATTGTAAGAGAGACAAATTCATAGCTGACCAGGCATTTAACAAGTGGCTTTGGTATCAAAATCCCAACACCTTCTCTTCCATGTCTTCTGATGCCATCTTTCCTGCATGCTAAAAGGATGATCTATTCATATTTGTTGACGAGTGTCTCTGTTTCTGTCAGGTGTGTTTCGCAAAGACCAATGATGTCAAACCCAAATCTTTTAACTTTGTCAAGGAGGATTTCCCAGTGACCTTCCGTCTTTATCGTTCTGACATTCCAAGTTCCTACATTAATTCCACTGGAGCTCCTATTATTCCTCGATACCAGTCTTGGTTAGAGTTGGCTGTTTTGTCACTATTTGTTATTTGTCACTATTGGCTTCTACTGATGACTTGCATACTTACCTGGGTATCTATATCAATAAGGTTGTCTCTTTGGCTCTGTCTCTCTCTCTCTCTCTTTGTTAACACATGAAAAGGAAGTCTGTACCAAGGTTGAACTTGCTACCTCTCTGTGCTCCATCAAGAGCCAGTGATTTTAAGTATTTGTGTCATGGCACTGGCACATAGCCTTTGAAACCTTACAGGTCATCCGAAGTCAAAGGTCAATTCAAATTTAAAGTTGCTCCGACCAGGCTGAAAGTGATCCCTGACAATTTGGGAGGTATGAAACTGGAAACTGGAAAGTTCATCCAAGGTCAGGTCAAATTTAAAGTTGCTTCAATCGGGCTGTAACTCGGGGAAAACAATCCCGGCACTTGGGTGAGTATCAAACCGTAAAGGTCAAATTCAAAGGTCATAGCTCCAAAACACCAACACGCCCCATACCCACGCCCCTAATACCACCCTAAACAAAGTTTTGATAAAAATTACTTCACCTTTGACCTGTTAATAATCCTTTGACCCGCATAGCCCCCTTTAATAAACAAATGCAAATAACAAGCACACACAATTATTGCGAAGACCCTAAATGACATTATCAACATGAAACATACCTTAACTGGCGGCACTCTTATTCCCGCGTTGATAAAGACTGTTGCACCCCCTGCCTCTACATCCGACAGCTAGAAAAAGATGAAGGGGTTGTTAGTCGCAGTAAGGCATCGGACCGACCGGTGGTAGGGGAAACGTGTCCCCTTCTGGCTTAAAATACGAGGACAAAATTGATCAAAATTGACATTTACTACCAAATTTTACCTGATAGGGACCATCATTCAAATTTATGGGTGCTTCTTGCGCATCTGTTCCAGTAATGTCATAATGACACACGAGTTAGCGGAACAATTTTACAAGTTTGCCACCTCGGAAATTTCGCTCGTTACGCCATTGTTCGGATGCTTATTCTCCAGGAGCTGCTCCCGAAATTATTTAGCTGACACAAGCATACACCGAAAGCTTAAAAATGTTTTCTAGCTCATTCAAATTAAGGAAAATAAGGTCTTAACCCACCAGTAATCATAACTGAATCTATTTAATGATTATCCATATCAGAAAAGCATATTAAATTTATCAAAAGTTATTTGCAGAAAACTAAAACGGCCGCTATATGCAGGTTTGTACAGGAAATGTTTTCCCAATTTGTTCAAAATCTGGGTCAGTCGGGCTCGTAGAACAGGGTTTTCTTTTTTCGCCGCCTAAGCGGCCATTTTGGATTTATGCAAATTCGGCACTGTTCCACTAATTAGATTTTTGGGGACTTTTGATGCTTATAATTATGTGCGCTTTTGGGAGATGGATGTAAGTGAAATGGATTTTATCGCAATTTGTGGTGGGTTATTTCATAATTTGACTGGGCTCAAATAACATGAATAAAGATAATCAATTAAGTTCAAACAATAACTGTTTAAAAAAAAGCATCGCTATAGGTTGGGAAGAACTAAATTTTGCTTCTGAATTGGGCAATTCTGAAAATATGGCGAAACACAAACATATGTATGTTGTTTTTCTCTCCGGTACACCAAAACACTCAAATAAGCGCTCAAATGCATTGGGCTAAACGTAAGTCCATAACGGTTAGCAAAATATTTGTGATCTACCACCTCACCCGGGGGCTGGGGTCGATCAAACTAGTGGTGAGGCCCGGCGATATTTAATATTCATTTTAATTCTTATAAAAAGTTCAAACTTGATATTCAGGTGAGAATCAGATTTAGCCAAAATAGTGAAAATTGCATGCTTGTACGATGCTTTTATAATCAAAAATCAATGTTTGGCCTACAAAGGCAAATACATTGCGTAAGTGACACGCGTGTTATTTAACCTGGGCAAAATTATTCAGTGTTGAAACGCTGCTATCCCAGAATGTGCCGGGATCACGGTTAGGGTGTACGAACTTGTGTTACCTTGATCGCAACTCACTGGCTGCGAGATCTTTGTCATCCACTGCATCTGCCCCATAATTAATGCAATAATGGGAGAGAGTGGATAATTGAATATCAATTTTACCCCCACCGCGGTGCACCGGTGACGTCTTGTAACAAGTCCTGTTAAGACCTTAACCAACGGACCACGCCGCGCTCTATAGAGGAAATGGTATTACTGGATAGAAGATACCCATAGCGTTTACTATAAAAATCTGGAGGGCATGTACCAACCTCCCCCCCCCACGGTTGTTTGATGTGATTTTTTTTCCAACAAAACTTTATATTATAATGTTCAATTCTAGACCAGGACAGTACCAACAGCTATTACACTAATAATATACATGTATAATGTACATATATTTTTCTTGCTATTTTAAATTCATAGCTTTCCGTTTTATATCAAATTAATATTTTTTTTATAAACTGTACATTTGTGTACAAATAGAGGGCGCTATTTACATTTTTTTATATATCCTTGTCATTTGTTAGTCTTTTTTTTCTGATGTTCTAATATCATTATGCAAAACGTCTACCCCTTGCAAGATTTAAGATATATAGCGCCATCGTTGTTCAACTTTACTTAAAATTACCCGGTTTTGCATGCCGTCAAACAACCGTGAGTCCACCCCCCCCCTTTGGTAGAGCGTATAACCAAAAGTGCACACGTTACCATTTTTTTGCTTTAATACAGATAAAATATGCATCAATCCAAAAAAAATTAAAATTCACACGACAACTTAAAAAGCTCTCACATAATATAAAACTGTAGCAATTCTTTTTCCCATTCCTTGATGTCCTTCCTGAACACCTTCCTGAAATAAGTCAAAAAAGAAACAAAATTGCATCAAGAATGGGTTATTCCAGTAGAAATTCATATGGAAAACATGACTTTTATATCTTGCACACAGTGAGTGTGAATTTCAAATGATATTACCTATGGCAACTCCATTTGACAGGCACAGCATGCAGAGAATGGCTTTTCCAGTTGAAAATCCATTCACCTTTTATGGAAGACATGACGTTAATTTTTCACACGGTGAATTTCAAATTAGGTTACCTATTAAAAGGGCGACTCCATTTGAAATAATATACACTCCCCTGTAAGGGCTATTAAGGTCACGTCTTCCATAGGGGTGTATGGACTTCAACTAGAATAGCCCAATCTTGGCTTCCCGTCATGCCTTATTATTCTATTATAGTATCTCTACCATGTCTACAAACCAGGACATTTTGACAAATTAAGGCAGGTCTGAGATAATGGTTGCAACCCAGCACACATAAAAACAGTTTTACGGAAAATAAAACGTTTAAATGTCAGTTTATATGTACAGGGTATAATGTTTTAATATCCTTAAAAACATTTTTAAAAACTTGTTGCAAAATATTCTAAGATAAGGTTATTTAATGTTGACAAAATGTTTTCATGATTTGCATGTAAAGTGTTTGCCAAAACATATTTTACAATAACCTTTTCAAATAAAACGTTGGTTTTCGTCACCTTTGTTATAAACGTTTTGGCAAAAATCAAAACATGTTTATAACACGTTTATACATTCCCTCGCTTCAAGTTCTGAGTTTGATTTTTTTTTTCAGAAACCAAAAATCAGGGGATTAAAAATAGGAGTAGATCTTGTCTGCAATCATAACGCCGAAAGCTGAATTTATACTTCATCGCTGAGCGATAGCGAAGCGCCACTACCTCTTTGGTCGCCTTCTTCTCCCCGTACCTCTCCCCTACACGGTGCCCTCCTCTCCCTTACACCCAACTGTTTTCTACAAGTTTTTAGTTTCTAACAAAGGGTACAGATAAAGGTATCGGTAATAACGTCAGTCAAGAGCTTAGACAAATAGGAAACCACGTGACCAAAACCAATCCTAAAACTCCTAACTTGAAACGGGCGAATGTAAAAGGAATTTGTGCTGGATGGAATATGCATACAATTGACTTTGTTGCTTTTCTGTGAACAAATGAACATTATATAGTACCGTAGCGAACTACAGTATAGTATGGTAGAGTTTATGTGTGATTTAACACACTTTCATCAATGCATTAATTTCTGCTGTGGTTCAAAGGTGGAGGTGTACCAGTGGCGTACCGTGGCCGCCCCAACCCCTGGGGAAGGATTTCAGGCTGAAAAGAAGAAACAATTTTGCCGCCCCTTCGCCCCTTCTTTAACAGCCCGAAAAAAAAATGTGTACGCAGATTAAAATAAATGGATATTTCACGGTCGTTTGAAAGGTTAGCCCGAAGGGCCAGGGAATCATTATGGAAGAGCAAAAAAAAAAAAAAAAAAGTGGGGAACGGGCCATGGGAATTAAAACGATTTCAGGCGCTAGCGCCCAAAGTAAAATCTACATGCAACCTTTTTTTGTGAGAACAAAAAAAGAATTTTTATGCTTTTTTCAATTTTTTACACCCTTTTTGTTTGCTAATTCGTTTTTGTCTGCCGCCCTTCGTTTTTGCCGCCCCTGTTTTTATGCCGCCCCATCTTCTTTAAAAACCGCCCCTTCGTTTTTGCCGCCCCAGAACAAGTTTGTTTGACAAGGTCCCAGGGTCATGGCGCCCCAGTAGTCCCCATCTTGACCTAAAAATACGCGCATGTGTACGCAGCTATAAAATAAATGGATATTTCGTGATAATGTTAGCATCCTCTTAAAACGACCGATCGACTCTATAAAAAGTGTATACATACAAACATAGTAAAGGACTAAATCGGGTTACAGGTTATTGCCCGGGGAACGGGCCAGGGAATCGTATTATGGAAGAGCAGATCAAAACATACATGACAATGTTTAAAAACGAACCGTTTGATCGTCAAGGTGAGGGTGATAATGACCTCCCAGTCCATAATTAGCTACCTGAAAATAAAATCAAAGTAAAATCTACATGAACAAAATAAGATCTGAAAATGACTGTGTGACTACTCCTGTTGTGAGAACAGACAGCAAAAGAATTAAGATATTAGTTATTTTTACCTCTGTATATTCTAAACCAAGACACAATAATATTATCTTACTATAATTCACCAGAATCTGTACATCTGTCTGTTTGTCTGTCCGCCTCTTTTCTCGGAGACTAGGGGTCGTACGTTCGTCAAACTTGGTGGGTGGGTGCAGCTTGGTATGAGGAAGAACGAGTTTATATTTTTTAAGGTCAAAGGTCAACGACGGGGTCAAGTCCAATTGAAGTCTAATTTCAAACATGTTAAATGGCAAATCTAGCCATGCCATTGTGTTGACCTTGGACTATCAAGCAAAAGTTTCTACGGTGACCTTTTCGCCAGACCTACGGTTAAGAGGTCATAGGTCAAGAAATGTCAAAATTTTTAATTGGCCCTATGGAGCTCAAACTTAGTGGGTGGGTGGACCTTGGACTAACAAACAAAAGTTTCCATGGTGACCTTTTCGTCAGAACTATGGTTAAGAGGTCATAAGTCAAAAAAGGTACACATTTCAAATTGCCCCTATGGAGCTCAAACTTGGTGGGTGGGTGGACCTTGGACTAACAAACAAAAGTTTCCACGGTGACCTTTTTTGTCAGACCTATGGTTAAGAGGTCATAGGTCAAGAAATTTCAAATTTCAAATTGCTCATATGGAGCTCAATCTTGGTGGGTGGGTGGACCTTGGACTAACAAATAAAAGTTTCCACGGTGACCTTTTTGTCAGACCTATGGTTAAGAGGTCATAGGTCAAAAATTTCAAATTGCTCCTATGGAGCTCAAACTTGGTGGGTGGGTGTAACTTTGGCCCAAGAAGCTTAGGTTTGCGTTCATTAGGTCATCCGTGGTCAACGGTCGGGTCAAATTTCAAATTGAGGGTGAAAGTCGGGTCAAATTGCAAAAGCTGCAATTTATTAAAGCTGCAATTTAATTGAGCTCAGCTGTGAGGAAAGTGATCCCAGCCAAAGGACACACCCTGATGTGAGATCTGTAAAAGCCAATAACCATGACAGCCGAGAACCGCGAAATACGGGTAACCACCTAGTAATGCATAATTAGACCCAACAGCCAATTACTGCATCTTTTAGCTCAGATTAAATCAGTTAAGAAACATAGACATGGTGATCTAAATTCTCAAGAAAGATTGCTCCAATGCTGGGGACCAATTCTTGAGTTTGCATGAACCGTTCCGAGGGTGCCCGAGGGGGCGCCTCCTGGGAGTCGAGGAAGTTTTGCCTAAGTCGCCCATGCTAAAAGTTTCTGTGGTGAGGTGGGGAGCGGGGTGGGGTGGGCTGGTGTAGGTATGCATAAGCCAATAAGCAAACATATAATCATAATACTAGGGTAGTACCTGCAGAGCCTCTGATGCGTCATGGCCTGTCTTTAGGTTTGAACAGTCCTCTACTCGTGGAAGGATTTTGCCCAATTCATCAGCTTTATCGAATACTTCCCATAACCAGGCAATGTTGCTTACTCGTATCTCATTATTCACCGTAGTTTCACCACCGCTAGTTGACCCAATTTTTGATGGTCTCATCTGCAAAATAATAGTGTCTCTTAGAATATATGGTGACAGTTTTCCTCACTCTTCCTCAATGACCTCATCTTCGTAGGGTCTTTCATATTCAACTGGTGTGTTTCAACTATGATTATGTGACAGCATTTATCTTTTTATGTTTCTGTGTTTTGTTTTGTTTTATTATTTTTACAAGAAATCACACAAAAAGAATTACAATGCAATCAATCAATCAAAATGTATTTCAATCAAAATTAAGAAATCCAAAAATAAAGGCATGATAAAAAAAACCCGACGGAGACACAACAGAAGCAGAAGCCTGTAATATGTTGTGCCCCCTGACACACTCAAATAGTAGGGCCTAAATATATATATACAGATACACAAAATGAAATGATACAATACACCAAACCCAAAGAGCACCAAAAACAAAAACAAACAAGAAATGTCTTTAAAAAGACAACGCCATGGATGAAGATCATGTTTCATAATTTTGCATTGCAAGTACTGACAATCTATACTCAATTCACCTCGGATGACCTTGACCCGACTTTCAACATTTTCCCGCTTACTAAACCATCATGTCCATAACAATCTAACTCCTTCAAATTCCTTTCTTGAAACTCTTTTATTCATAACTCCAAATTGCTGTCCTTTTACCTTTTCTGTGTTTACCATTTACCAATATTTAATAAATTACAGTTAAAATCCATTATCCATTAAAAGCATGGTATTTTATTTAAGATATATTTATTCGCAATGTATAGTTTACTGGTAGTTACAATCACATTATAATCAAAAATACTGAGTACTCAATTCCCAGGCTCGATCCAATCTTTATTTTCTGAATGTGTTGATTATATTGTTACTACTAACTGTCCAGTTGCTCTACCAAAAACGTATAAAACCAAAGCCACTATCTACTCCAATTACTGGTATTTACACCCCCCCCCCGACGACTAGTGTCACTCCCAACATCAACAAGTAGACCGCCTAACGTGTCGTACGCTATTTTGTGCGGTTTGAATTGCAAGGAGATCACTGGCTTGTGCAACGTTATTTTGTGTGGTTTGCATAATTCATTGACCTACAATTTACTCATAGACTAATTTGCAGTCGTTTATAATTTTCTCCAGCCAGGGTCAACAGGATTTTTACCGTTTTTTGTTGTTTTTTAAAGGAATTTTTATTCTATAATGATAACGACACAATACCATTAAGGATACTAAATTGATTGACAAAATGATACCCCCTTGCCCCCCCCCCCCCCAATTTGACATTGCATGTAGGGCCTATAACGTTGTGTGAGAGCATGGTTTTTGGCATTCAGGGAGACCAAAATGTACAGAATATGGGGTCATTGATTGAGAGAGTAGATCCGTTTGGATCTAAATTATGGAGGGGGGGGGGGCATTGGGTGAGAATGACTTTTAATGGGGTCTTTGTGTGAGCCAAAGAAGCCTCGGAAATTGAATTTCTAGTTCTAAATGACTTCAAATGGCTTTGTTATTTCAAAGTCTTTGGGTGATAGATCTGAAGGGAAAATACGGGGTCTTTGAGTTACACAGCATGCACTGGTAATGGGTTTTTTGGTGACAGCGATGGTGAAAAAAGGGGTCTTAACAGCCCTACATACGCGTCACCTCCAAAGTGGGAGTGCTCTCCCCCCTCTCGGATTTCAGCATCTCACATCAAAGCTCCCATTGGGCGCCCCATTCCTTTTTTAAAGGAATTTTTATTCTATAATGATAACGACACAATGGCATAATATTAAGGATACTAAATTGATTGAAAAAATGATACCCCCTTGCCCCTCCCCCCAATTTGACATTGCATGTATAATGGCCATTTAATCTATTAGTTTTATGAGCGCAGATTAGTGGCTAGACATGGGATTGATGGCACCATATCCCACAATGCAAATTGATTAAAGTGACTTTCTGGTGCAGGTGGTGATTACATTTGACAAAATATCATGAAAACTCCCACTGCATAATGGGTGTATTATATATTACAATTTCCCCAACAAATTTGCCTGGCATAATTGAGTGTATTTAGCTCTCGTTTTATTTGCTCAGAGTATATTAGTCAAATATATAACAATAGGTGCTAATAACCTGTACACACAGAGTGTGTACCCAATTGAAAAATCAGGAACAATTATATACAGTGTTTCTAAATCAATTTACAGTTTCTCTCTACTAAAAGAAACTTTAACCATTAAAACCAATTAACAAACATATCGTCGGTCGCAACACATAGTGGCGTAGAGTGATTTTTCAAACTTTCCGTTTCACATAGTGGCGTACAGGTTTAGAGCTAGCTATAATCCTATAATAGTTAACTATCAGTGTAATAGTTTGAACCTTAAACTTTAATAATGGAATCAGGCCACTGAGAGATAACAATAATTTTGCTAGTAGCTGTTTTGAACAATTTTGTCTTTCAACAAACACGTCATCAAAAGTAAAACATAATCATATAATTTTTCTGTTGAACAAAACAAACACGTCAATGTGACAGCATTTTTATCTATATAGATATATCCAATATGGTCAATCTATGTGCAACATCTTGTAATTACTATTTTATTAAATAAAGCAATAATGTGTGATTTGCATAAAGAATAGATTCCTATTTAAATGTTTGTTTTCACTGATCATATTATCTCCTTTTAATTTCAAGCCAAAAAAATGAGGCATAAACGAAGGAAATTGCGATTTCATTCCAGCGCCTATGCGTGTACTATGCTCGCCGATCGTATTACATGTAATACTGCACGGAGCATATGAGCATCGCGCTCGACGTATATGAATAAAACCGGGTCTCCCCGGTTTTAATATAAAAAGATAAATTTTACTGTTATTAAATTACATTTTACTGTTATTAAATTGCAATAGCATCCTATATGGACTCCCTGACAAAGAACTCAATAAACTGCAAAGAATCCAAAACACCGCTGCTAGAGTTGTCACGATCATATTACACCTGTAATGGTTCAATTACCAGTGGACTTCGGGTTTTATATATAATATAAATGCGCACGTGACATCTACAAGTCGCCATACCGTGTTCAACGATGTAAGGTACCCGGATGTGCACAAATTCCACACGCAAAAGTATAGGCGAAAATGACAGGTTACAAGGAAAATTGTTTTTGCAAAATAGTGGCATTGATTGCAAAGGGCAAAATAATTTGACCCGAAACATAAACTCTTTCATGACGGAAAAGCTAGATATAGCTGATTAAAAACTTATATTTCATTATTTCCGTGCTAAATGGGCGTGGCAATTGGCCATATTGATGACGAAATGTGATTCTTACTGGCATTAAGGTCAGAACTGAGTAGCTGCCGATGATGTTATTTGATAATTTTTGCACGTGATGATAGGGAACTTAGGGGGCTGTCATTTTTTTCGGAAGGAATGGGTCATGAATTTATTTATTTGGGAGTCACGATAAATATCCCCCCACCCCCGTAGTGCCGCCACTGAACAATAACCCTGACCCTAA
Source organism: Amphiura filiformis (assembly GCF_039555335.1). Classification (NCBI taxonomy): domain Eukaryota; kingdom Metazoa; phylum Echinodermata; class Ophiuroidea; order Amphilepidida; family Amphiuridae; genus Amphiura; species Amphiura filiformis. Next base: position 38,916,254 of record NC_092633.1, on the reverse strand, counting down.
TTTTAACTCTCATTTTAACGTCAATTGACGAAACTATAACTTTAGCCCTTTTCGGAATAATGACCCTCTCGAACTAATAGGCTAGATGTCCCCGCCCGACCTCCTCAACCCTAACTAACTCATTCGCTCGCTCACATCACAGATGCTCACATCAAAAGTGGAGAAAGAACTAATTCAAAGGGTGTTTTTGAGCACCTTTTTGTGTCCCCCATGCTAAATCGGTGATCTGTACACCCTTTGACCATGTTGACGTACAATTTAGAGTATAAACACGTAGATGACTGTACATGATCTAATCATCCCGGCTGGAAGATGTTGAGGAAGACTCGCATACTATACATCACGCTCATACGTTATATGACAATTTGACGTACAATCACGTATGTGATGCATGGTTTGAGGTTTATTCAGCTAGTAAGTTAGATCTCGTCATACACATTATTGTCATGGTATTATATTGTAATTGTATACGTCAATTTAGTTCAGTTTGATTCAACCGGCTTATAAAGTTTTACTTTACACGGAAGGGGAAAGTTAGCAAAAAACAATTAATTTATGAGTGTAAAAGGGGGAGGGGTGGTTTTTTTTTGGGAGAAGGGGGGGGCAAATAATATTTATAAAATTATAAGTAAGGCGAGAAAAAAAAGAAACCTTGTTCTACGGGCGGACGGACCTTTCAAGTAGGGTCGGTCGGTCGGTTGGTGTTTTTTTCAAATTTTTTTTAAATAACCCAAAAAATCACAAAATTCTGTAAATAAATTTCAATTTGAGAAAATACCAAAAAAATTATCCTGAAATTTCCGAAATTTGGGGTCGGCATTCATTTGTACAGGAAAAATTTGTTTCCCAATTTGTCCAAAATTGTTCGTTTTTCGTCGCCTAAGTACATAAATAAATAATTAAATAAATTTGTTTCCCAATTTGTCCAAATTGTTCGTTTTTAAATAAATAATAAATAATTAAATAAATAAATAAATAAATAAATAAATAAATAAATAAATAAATAAATAAATAAATAAATAAATAAACATTAGTTATGTTTGTACATTGGGGGGGGAGGGAGGTGCTGTGCAATCATCATGATCCTTCGATATCCATGATTTATCCTTCCAAATTTATAGCATCGAATCTCCAGCCAATGTTCCTTGCCAGTGCTAGCCACGAAACAAGGTCACAACTTTAGCCACTCCTTCAATGGTCGCCATTTCAGTGATTGACAGTGATGTAATGCAAATATGGCGCTGGCCATCTGGTCACGTGCGCATCATGCGCATTTATATATACAACCGAAGTCTACTGATACACTGGCTGCCGATCCGACAGAGAATCGTTTTCAAGCTCATGCTTTTAACATACAAGGCATTGAACGGCGAGGCCCCTGTTTATATTTCGGACCTTATAAAAACATATCAACCATCTCGGACTCTCAGATCGGCCTCTAGCTCCCGCAAAATCCAAAACATACGGTAGGAGTTTCTCAGTGGTTGCACCAAGACTTTGGAACCGGCTTCCTCTTGCCATTCGCAATTCGCAGACAACATCTCAATTTAAATCGCGTCTTTAAACACGCCTTTTTAATGAAGCATTTAACAACTGAGTATACTCATATTTCCGTGTTCTGTACATTTGCTCATCGGAATTTTAAACTGTTATTATCAGACATTGATTGTTTATACTATTTTGTCAATTTTTACCTTGTATGATATGTAGTTGTATAATAGTCTTTTTTTAAATTGTGTTTATTTGATATTCTGCTTTTTGCAGGCTTGCTGTATGGTTTGTAATGTATGAATTTTGCTTATGTAATTTGTATTTTAAGATGTTTTTAATGTAAAGCGCATTGATGCCATGCTTTATGCGCTATATAAATTCTTGCTTATTATTATTATTATTATTATTATTAAAGCACTTCAGGCTTAGTCTTTTACGTGGTATTTTAGTATACCACTGGGCATTATAATTATGCAAAAAGTAGAAATCCGAGTAAAATTGATGGTGTCGCTGTGAAGCAAATCATACATTATGGCTTTAAATAAATTCAGCTGTTCGCTTTGGTGAGTCGCAGGACATTTAAAAAAGGAAGTTAGCATTGGAAACAAATTTAACAACCCCGACTATAAATCGCTTTTTAATAAAGCGGCATCATGTACTACTCGCAATTTAGTAGTAAGCACCATTTGAACATTATTAATTGGAAATTGTGTGCGATGTTCGATTCGTTTGAATTTGTAAATTTTGAACAAGAAAGTTTAGCAAGCTAGACAACTCAAACTTTGGTCTCACCTTTCATCCACCACTGGTATCCAGTGGCGGCACTGGGGGGGGGGGGGTATTTCCCCCTGAAGTTAACTTTGCCCCCCAGGTATACCACCGTAATATTAGTTGTGGGTAGCGATAAAGTCATTCAAAAATTGGGTCGCTTGTAAAACAATTTTGGGAAACGCTGAATTTATTTATTAGCGTATTTGTAGGTGGGGGTGAGTATGTTGAGGGGGTAGGGGTGATCGGTGTGAGGTGCGTGTGGAGGGGGTGGGTGGGTGTTGCCTCAGCAAGTGTAATTAATTTCTTTTACTAATTTGATTGTTACTTTATTCAAAATGTTTTTTTAATGCAATTTAATGTAAATGTAATATTTCATGTAATTTGGCCTACGGTAAACACGATCAATAAATCAAGCTGAAAACAAGAAAAGAGCATTCATGTATAGCCATACATGCTTGCAGATGGAATTATTCAAGTCAATGGAGCAAAATTAAGGGCGTGTTGTATGAGCTAGAGTGTACCGTGATGGAGAGGGTCACAAAAATTGACTCTGGTCACGAACAAACCACAGCTCTTGTATTTAATACAAGAGCTGTGGTTTGTCCATGGTCCTTTGCACATAAACGTCTCTTTTAATGATACGTTATCCTTTAAAATATAGAAAACAAAAATACTTACAAGTGGAAGAGCCCTCTCTTTTATCAGGTTTATCTCGTGATCAGTTACCATATCATGATAGTACACGACCGGTGGCTCTGAAGCTAAGACTCTTCTTTAGCCGGACGTATCCGAAGCCCTGGTCGGTTGTGATGGTTGTAGCGACAAACCAGTAATCGTGGATTTTTAGGCTTCTATTAAGATAAATTTATACGGAAAATTGTGTTACTGTATTGTTGTCATGGCTGTGAATTATTTAAGAAGCGTTGTAACTATGTTGACGTTTTGATTTGAGACTTTCTTATGGAGGATTGTAAATAAAGTTATAAACACGTTTTACTAACATTCAGAAAACATTTTTGAAAACGTGATGCAAAAACATTCTAACAAAATGTTAATCATCAACTGTTGACAAAATATTTGCAAAATGTTTGCCCAAAATATTTTACAATATAACGTTATATAACCCTGCGTTACTTAAAAAAACGTTTTAAGGACATTTTTGGATAAGCTGGGTAAGTCTTCTACTTTATTACCAAAATGTAAAAGCTTGTAAATATTCTGCCGGTTTTCACTTGCACTTAAAACAGAGACTCGTCTCCGCGGAATAGAGCGAAGAATCGAGCTCCTTATCTGGTACTAAACTTACACTTAAAACAGACTCGTCGCCGCGGCATAGAGCAAAGTATCGAGTTTCTGTGGTGATATTTTTCAGGTACGTAGTACTTGGAACTCGTTCAGTTAATGTCCTATGAAGGTTTGGAGCTGGTCTTTCATTCTTTGAATCTGTAAACATGGTAATACGTTTTCATAATATTGACTGATTGATTGATTGGTTGATTGAACGATTGTTTGATTGATTGACGAAGCTCTAAAACTCTATTTAGATTGAATAGAGAAGTTGAGATTATATACTTCGTCCCCGGGGTGCCACTCTAATGGTGAAGGGGGTATCAGGCGCGTCCGTAAATTCACGTAAAAAGGGTATTTTTACAGCCTAGGGCACGTTACGTGCGTAACGTGAATAGGGTATCAAATTTATGTAAAATTGGTGTAAAAGGGTACATGTTTTTGGAGCTCTTACGTACTTAGGGTAGTTTTGCCAACGGGACTCAAATCTTTCGATGCTAGGCACTCATATCCCATACCAGACTGGAAATCATATATGCAAATGGACATGACGCTACGTATTGGTATTTATACACTATAGTTTAGCCAATTGTAGAACCTGTTACGTGCCTATATGATGACGTCAGCTGGCCATGTATTTACATATTATATCGAGATTGAGACATAGTGGTTGGTAAAAATACGTAAATCGCGTGACTCACGGACAAAATTTCACATAAAATGCACATTACTTTCCACAAGAAACAAGCAGTAGTGAATGAAATGTTAATTTTTATAGTGCTTTTCATGAATACTCATTTATGTATCAAATTAACTGAGAAAAAGTATCGGATTTGAAACTGCCAAATTCGGCATACTTGCCGTGATGACCAGACCTATGTGACTTCGTTGACAATTGTTGCCGGGAATAGGGGTAATTTCACATAAAATTTCAATTCTTGACTATTGCCTGACTGTTATTTCCAAAATTGATCAAGGCAGCAGCTTCTTAATAGGGTTTTTTCAAACTGAAAAAAGCACCTGTTTCTGTGTGTTTACTTGTTTAGGGGTAATAATTGCATCAATTACTTGTTTAGGGTAGGGAAAAGACAACTACTTGTTTAGGGTAGCAAATCGCTCTACATATACTTGTTTAGGGGTGCAAATTTTAGTCTCAGCAATACGTGTTTAGGGTGCTTTTTGTGAGTCCATGGACGCGCCTGATACCCCCTTCACTGTACCCCCCGGACTTCGTCGTATATATACGCCCGTCTCCCTATTATACAAAATCACTCTCGGTGACGGAATAAGGTCACTAATTTACGTTATTTAATATTTATGATAAATTGTGTTCGTAAGAACCCATTATAATTTTATTCATACGGTGCGGTACATATGTGCATATTGTGTGAGTTCTCTTCAAAATTGTGGAATTAATGCCTTGGGAAGAAAAAGGAAAGAGGAAAAAAGAGGGAGGGAGAAGAAAAAAAGAGGAGGAGAAGGGGAAAGGAGGAAAGAAAAAGAGGATGAGTGAGGTACAAGATGACGTAGAGGCAAACAGATCTCAGCAAAAGATAACTAGTTAATAGGGGAGGGCTATGAGGCATAAAAGCTACTGAATGGAAGAGAGGAAATCTATAAAAGACACTGGTTGTGTAAAAGAGGAATTCACATTATTGTATAGGAGCAAAAAAAGAAAAAGGTGTTGTTAGAATATGGAAATGGGTTATAATGCATTTATGAGGAAATTCATCACCAGAGGAGGTATTCGATGTAATCTAACAGGAAAAAACAAGGTGGGTGAAGGTGGAAGACAGGTGCAACCAGGGCACATATCTGAGAAAATTTATAGAGAGGCGGAAATCATATCTGATGAAATTTATAGAGAGGCGGCAACGAAGATTTTATGGGAACACATAAAAAGTCATTAAGGAATTCAGTGTATCAATTCTAATGTCAGTGAGAAGAGGACAAACTGGAAAATATTGAGGAAATTTAAAAAGCAGAACCATAAATAACTGAACAAGTTGTGCTCCCTCTGACAAAAAAAAAACCCGAAAGAGGAAATGGGGGGTAAAGGAACAGAAAAGGGGGAAAGCAGCCTCTGTCCCACCAAAATTGACCCCAAACTAGTGTAAAATTCCAAATTTCCCCGCGCACATTGTCCTTATAAAGCCTTTTTTGAACCTCGAAGACTTAACAAATAGAATAGTTCTAAAAATAAACGCTATGTTAACATTCTCATCTTTCGAAAGCAGAATAAAGCTATTTTATGTCTGGCAAGGGCGTAGAAAAAGCATCAGGGGCCCCTGAACAAGGAGCAGTACGGGCCCTTTTATTCCGGACGGGATTTATCTTATGGGGGCCCTGACACAGGCCAAAATTTGGAGGCCCCGAACTCACGTGCCGGGGAATGCATGTACACTGCAGTCAGTGGCCAAGTTTTGGTTTACGTATAATATACAGGGGGACTAACATATTTTGTTCCGATGTTAATAGGATATTTGCGCACAAAGCACGCGAAAAATTCAATTTCAGACTATTTTAGCCCCAGATCAACATTAATTTTGCTATTTGAATGCGCGCGAAGCGCATAAAAATTGTATAATTTTGCTCTATTGGCCAAATAACATGCTGTTATTGGGGTTAACAGAAAGATGCATAGGGCAATTTAGGGGCCCCCAAATTGGGGGCCCTGGACCATGTCCCATCTGGCCCAATGGTAAATCCGGCCCAGCTCTCCATTATCAGCCCCAATTTAATTTTCGCTCTTGTGCTCGGGACCCCTAAACCCTCGGGGCGTATGGGCTTCGTCCACCTCCCCCGCCCCCCGCAGCTACGCCACTGATGTCTGGTATGATTGAGGAAATCTTGAGCCTAAAATCCTTGCTCCTGTGGAAGAAATCACAATTTGCACCCCTGCAAACTTGTCTGGTTAACGGCCGCACGATGTCGAAATGGGCACTTTTTACTGCGTCACGCCGCACGCTGTTTATGCAACATTACTATTTTCCTCACCGGGCAAAAAAAAAAGTATCATTTATTATAGTCAATTTCAAAATTAGAATGAATTGAATATTCTTTAAATGGACTGCGCTCCTCCATTGCCAACTAGTGACCAGTTTTTTGGTTGATATTTTTCGATGTTGAAAACTTTAAAGGACCTGATATTTGTTAGTTTCTTGGTTTTTTAATTTCTCGTTTTAATTAGCCAAATGAAACAGCTTTCCAATGCTAGCTGTCGTCCTTATCGAGTTGGTACGTAAAACCGTACAAAAATTATGTATAGTACGAACAAAAGGTGTTCATACTCCGACATCTTTATTGTTGATATTAAAACTATTCTACTCAGTTTAGGCTACAATAAAAAATAATATCTTAGCTTATGGAGTACTCATACCTTGTTTTACAAGTTGATAGACGATGTTCATTGCATTCTGCATATTCTGCACATTGGCTGCCTAAAATGTGAGAAGATTTATAACTTGTTACATTTTCTCATGACCCATCTTCAATTTTTCTAGAAATCTAGATTTTTACACTAATGCAATGTACTTTGATGAAGTATGATACCCAACAAAAATCTAAGCCTAATATGCTGTAGTTCTGGGAAAATCTGAAATTTAATAATAAATCGAAATATTACGTGATGTTACCAGATTTATTACGTGCGAGAAGGTTACAACACATCAATAGACCCAAATTCAATCGCGATAGACAAGAGTTACGCGCATTGGCGACATTATGCGCCGGTATTAAAATTAATAGTGATTTTCTTTGTATTGCCGAATCTGTTGGGGTCAAAATCAAATTTGGACATATCTGACGGTAAAAACATTTATGTAAAAGAAATACAAAACTATTTTTTATGGAAATATTGCTGTTGGTCTTTCCAGCTTTTTCTTGTCAAAGTCATAATGGGAAAAGCCGGAATGTCTGAAGGGACATTTGTCCGAAAAGGGTTAAAGTTAGGGTTTCGGGCATTTTAGGTTATGATTATGGTTAAGATTAGGGTAAAGCCAAGAATTTTCGGCTTTACAAATGCTAAATTCCGCTTTTCTCCGCTTTGTAATTTTAGCACATTTCTGACATAATAAAATTTCACAAGAATCTTACGTTCAAAAGGTCGGGAAAGCCCCAAAAAGCTATTTTTAGTCGGGCGCGCAAAGGATTGTGGGATACTCGAGCTGCAATGGGAGGTAGGACAGGCATTGTACGGTAAATCTATTATTTTGATGAATTTTGAAGACCCATTTCATTTAGTATTTTATTGATTTCTTTTCAATTGTATTTTTTTTTCTTTTTCTAGGTCATTTTTGCTTATCTTTTTTATTTTTTTCTCAGAAATGCGTTTTCCGCTTTACCTCCGAATTGAATTTCCGCAACGCGGAGAATTCTTGGCTTTAGATTAGGGATATAATTAGTGTTAGGTATAGCGTTAGGTGTAAGGATTAAGTTTGAGAATTATAGTTAGGGTTAGTTTCAGCTTAAGGGTTATGATTAAGGCGTTGGTTATAGGACAGATCAGACATCTGAAATAGGGTCAGATTTCTGATCCTATCACAAGCGTTAGGTTTGGGATAGGATCAGTGTTAGTAGTATAGTAATATAGTAGTAATTGAGTTAGCTTGAAATTCCCCTGGACAAGGAACTTGCTGCTAATTTGTCTCGTTGTAACCCGTACGAAACTCGGGGAGCTGATCCTGGTTGCGAATGTTATTTGTGGAATGTCTAGGGTGTGCGCTCTTGAAGCAGCTTTAAGTCCCTGAATTGTTGTTTAATGGCTTATGGAATGATGTGGGGCCATAGTGGTCAGCGACAACCTGTAAAGTGTGCTGAGGCTTGTGGATCAACGTCTAGTCGTTGTGCCTGTGCGTAGCGCACTATAAATCACTGCGCTTTTTTTTTATAGTTAAGGTTAGACTTAGGGTTAGGTTTACGTTTAGAGTGAAACCATAATGTACGATTTCCTTCCGATTTTAAATTTCTTATTCTATACTCAAAATGCTGAAATAACACTAGTAATAATAGTCGGGAAGGATTGCTATCCATTTTGAGCTGAAATAACAAGGTATAGTTTAAGAAATCCTACTGGTTATTTTGGCCGTTTAACATGCAGTTCTACAGTGGACTTCGGTTGTATATATAAATGCGCACGTGACATCTACAAGTCGCCATACCGTATTAAACGATATAAGGTACCCGGATGTACATAAACTCCCCGTGCAAAAGTATAGGGGAAAATGACAGGTCGCAAGGAAAATTGCTTTTGCAAAATAGTGGCATTGATTGCAAAGGGTAAAATAACTTGACCCGAAAGATAACCTCTTTATTAACGTTTTCCATCACGGAAAAAAAAAAATTAACTACGGAAAAGCTAGATATAGCTGATTTACAAACTTATATTTCATAATTTCCGTGCTAAATGGGCGTGCCAATTGGCCATATCTATGACGTAGTGCTGGTTTCATACTATTATGCTGCTTGCCGCAGAGCGGCGTGACACACGCGCATTGTAGACAAACAGACACAATCAAGACTTGTGAATGGCTGATAAGTCATGCCTCTTGTCGCAACGGCATGAAAGTATGAAAGGGGACAAGGTCAGAACTGTGCAGGCGGCGGATGACATGATCGAGCCGGCAACTTGTGAAACCGCCCGGCCGTATGGCATTTTCCAATATAGAGGGTATTCATTACTACGTCATTGGTGTGATTGCTCATGCATACAATTCCTCCACATAGGCTGTTTAGCTTATTCATGAAAGTGGCCTCTTGACATGATATAACAGTAACCTTTATGTCATTAGTGAGGCCCACTTACAATGTTCAACACAAAGTGAACAATGCTATAACTTGGAGGACAAACAAACGAACACCGCCAAATTCGACTGACGTGTGTACAACGTGGGAAGCTATGGGGAAATTGAAGACTCGCTCTCTGATCATGCATGTCACGGTGTTTATGGTTCGGTTAGCGGTTACTTAGCAACTCTCGTTCCGCTTGGGTTTATTGCATAGTGCATACTCTATAGTCGGTTAATTTTGTGGGGTTCATTATCGAACCCCAACGGTTTTAGCTTGTATTTATATTATTTATCAACATAGGCCTATTTGTTTGTGATATTTCAAGCGTTTTAAAATTTCAAAATAATCCCATTCAATTACACGGTTGACGATGAAAATTTACTGAATTTAGAGAATGCAATGCGGCCACCACCTGGAACTGTGGTCGCAATTTCAGTGATTGACAGTGAGGTAACACGAACATGGCACTGGCCATCTGGTCACGTGCGCATTTATATATGCGCATTTATATATACAACCGAAGTCCACTGTTCTATGGGAGGATATAAAGTCATTCATGAATTATGACTTTATTTCGAACTTTGTTGACCTACAAATACAAACAATTTGGCTGATTCCATTTAGGTGCAAGTTGGGACATGTGGAAATATTACAAATTATGTAAAAAAATCAGGTTTATTAACCAATTATATGTTATATGATCGTATGGCTTTATAATTAGGGCGTAGGTTAGTGTTAGCATTAGGTCGGAGTTAGGTTAAGTGTTAGGATCAGAGGTAGGGTTAGGTTGTGGATTACGATTAGGGATTAGTTGTAATATAATAGGGTTATGGTATGGATTTTGGTTAATAACGGTTCTCTTATAGTCCCAGAACAACAGAGGATTAAAAGCACTCAATAACGACATTGTTCAAGTGTTAAAGGAACCAATTAGCATTAGGTCGGAGGTTAGGGATTAGGGTTGTTGGATTACGATTAGGGATTAGTTGTAATATAATAGGGTTATTGTATGGATTTTGGTTAATAACGGTTCTCTTATTAGTCCCAGAATAACAAATATGGAAAGAAGGATGCGTTTCAAAAGCACTCAATAACGATATTGTTCAAGGTTGCCCCGCAGGACTAAAGCGAACCAATTAGTGCTCAAAATAAATCAGCTCCCGATAGAGGGCAGAAAATGAGCGAAATTAAGGGTTATCCCAAAAGAGAAATGGGTGACGGCCTGTCGATAACTTTAAAGTTAAGCATTCACCTTGCTTTCTTGCACTGTGTGACCACTATATATTGGAACTCCATTAGCTTGCGACCTTGATGTAATTTGTTGATACTGTGCCCCAGCTCGTCGGGGCTTAAAAAACACACAGGCTGCAACTTGCAACTGATTGAGCTCCAATATATAATGGCCCGAAGATCAAGAAAGCAAGGATAACCTTAATGTAATGTACGTTGACCAACAGAGGGCGTCAATATAGTCACCCAGAACCAGGGCCCAGAACTGCTCTATAGTAAGTTTCTCTCGACTCATAATCGGAAGGTTGCGGGTTCGAGCCCCGGCGACGCCATCGTGTTGTGCCCTTGAGTAAGGCACTATATCTCGATTACTCCTCTCCACCCAAGTGTATAAATGGGTACCGGCATTCTTTAATGCTGGGAAGGTAACAAGGGGGTAACAGACTCGCTGTTGAGGAGGTGTAGCGATCCCGATACAGTAACATTATATGGAGGAGTCTGGCCCAATCGCCAATGAAAGAGAGATGGGCACTCCGATTACTGTTTATACAGGATCTTCTCCTTTACCTTATAATGTATATATGTAAACCGATTATATACAGCAGTTTAGTTGGAAGATCGGGTTGTCCTTTTGGATAAAGCTTTTAACTTTTTGGCTGCTGCCATTAGACCAACCAGAACGACAGAAAAGGATAAAGGGGCCTTCCTTGTTCAGCGAAGTTGACAACATGGGAAGAAAACGCGATTGAACTAATGCGGCTATTGTCATTGCAGGGAATATTATTTATTATGCATACTTGTTCTACCTATTGGTACTCATGTTCTTCCAACAGTTTGCAGAGCTCTGCCCTTTGCATAACCTGTCACCGAGCGAGTCAGATGGTAAGTTATTGTTTCTTTTTCTGGTGTTTTTAAAAAAATTAATGACCATAATTGCCTCAACACGTACCTCATCTCCCTCTGACAGTTTAAGCAACTTTTCGGCTCTTTCTCGTGTAACGTTAGTTTCTGAAGACTCATCAGTTTGTTTCCCTTTGCGGAGTGCTTCCATCATCCACTCAGCGACTACTCCTAAATCATAAAAATGTTCATTGTGTATCCACGCTTCAAGGCCGATGTCGAAGCAATCGGAAGCTTTAAAATCAAAGAAAAGTAATTTTAAAAAACATAATAGGCAATGAGCATAATTTAAAATAACACTTACCGTCGTCAGGGGTGTGGCAAAATCAACCAATTTTTGTTCAAAATTGCCGTAAAGAGTGGACATTTTCGTAATTTTGGGTTTTTACTGAGACCAACCATTTCCAAGAAAAGCATCATAGCTAACAGCATCGGCTGACGACAAGGAATAATCGAAAGCGCTCCCGATAAGCGAAAGAAACAAGCAGTGTTGAAGTCTAATTTTAAATTATTCTAATTTTATTACCACTACGTATGAATCTGCAATTCTATTAACAGGCATTGCTAATACTAGGGATATGCGGATGTTGAGTTTCTGTATCGCAAGTCAATTTGTGTCGAAATTCCTTCCCACAAATGCGTATTGCATAATAAAGGGGGATGGATTAACCCATGATTGACCTCAGAGCTGTGTCTATTGTTGTGCACCTACAGCACTGTGGGAAGGATCTTCAGCACAAATTGACTTCCGGTAGAAAATCCCAAAACCCGCGTATTATCTGAAGGATATACGGACAACTTACCAAGCAAGGGTGCTGATTTCTGCTGCCCCAGTAATCGACCGAGTGCCAGGTCTGATGTTTTCAGTTGGTAAATTTCTTGAAGGCGCAGTAGAGCTCTAACTGATCCTGTGAGGTCTTCTTTCAATGGAAATGTCCCGTCTGAATTCCAGAGTCTTCTAAAGGTTTCCAAGTAATCTTTATATTTTATAAAAAGCAATATAAATTGATAAATGGAGTGTTTTGGTTTATTAAATTCAGCACTGTAATGCTCGATGAGTTTAATGGGGGGGGTTTCACACGCATTGCGCCCTCAGTTTTGGTCAAAGTCCAGTTTTAATGGTTTAACATATAACCCAAAGTATTTTGATTATAAACCACTTCAAACTATTCCTCTCATTCTAAGGATTCAGAGAAAGTATAGTTGTAACTGTTGTATCAACCCAGCAAACACAAAACGTTTTCGACATCATTCGCAAAAAGTTATAAAAGGTTGTCAGAAAACGTTTAAATGTCGGGTTATATAAAGAGTATAAAACGTTTTCATAACCTTAAAAAACATTTTTTGATAATCTACTGCTCAGCAAAAAAAAATGTTTTACAGAAAACGTTTAAATGTCTGGTTATATAAAGGGTATAAAAACGTTTTAATAACATTCCAAAAACATTCTTGAAAACTTGATACAAAACATTCTAAACAGAATATTATTTTGGGGTTGAAAAAATATTTTGCGAAAAATGTTTGCCCAAAATATTTTCAATTAACGTTTTCATGACCTTTATATAACCCGACATTTAAATGTTATTAAAAGTTTTGAAAAAAACATTTTAAGAACATTTCTGTGTTTGCTGGGTTCAAATATTTTAACATATAAATGTTATTTAAGTATTGACACAATATTTGGCAAAAATGTTTGCAAAAATAGTTTACAATAACATTTTTTGAAAACATTCAAAAATATTGTTGTAGTGTGTTTTCATACAAAACGTTTTAAACGTTATCATGACCTTTATATAACCCGACATTTTAATGTTATTAAAACGTTTTTACCTAAACCAAAAGCCAAAATATAACTTATTTAAAATGTTTTTAAAACGTTTTTGTGTTTGCTGGGAACTTACTACTTTCAAGTTATAGAAAAAAAGGTCAAAAGTCAAATTTTAGGATCTACAGAGAAAAGCTCCATTTCAACGAAACTGATCTCACATTGTTCGTCATGTAAAATAAGTCAGACAATGAATAGTTTTCACTAGAATACTCCGTTACTGGGGAAAACTACAAAGAAGGTTAATCCCCATACAACCCTATAAACAATTACCTATTTGGCGATGTTTCCTAACTTGAATATGACCTGTGTGTGGACTTTCGACAACTTTTATGAAAAATTAATACACATAAACGATTCGGAATGAGCTCCTCCAAATTGACCAATAACGACTCTCAAGTGTGGCCTTCTGTGTCGGTCCCCTCTAGCTCTAAAATGTTCCACCCATGTAGCCCAACTCTTGGGAATTCCGTTACGAACTTCAGTCAGAACTTTTTGAATGATCCTCGTTATAACGTATGTGATAATTGACATAAAGACCTGTTTTAATTAGTTTACATACGCATTTGATTCGTCAAATCTGCAGCATATCCTTTTACTTCATGCCATTGGTGCCGCAATCTCCGTAGCAATAAGTAGGATTGGATCGGATTACCAAGATCGATGAAATTACCACCAGTGGGCGTTGGGGAATCACCATTTGAGCGTGCTGAGGATGGATTGATTCGTTCTTGCTTTATTTCCTCAACCAATCTGTACGAAATAGATTTAGATGCTTGTTTATTTTTCATAGATCTATCTATACTACTAAAATAATAGCCGTTGTCTGTCTGTGTGTCTGTCCGGTTATGCATTCCGCCGTGCTTCGACGCATTGTTCCGATATTTCACACATAGATGGGTATCGGGCGTGCGCTGTTTACCAGGTAGTTTCGAAGGTCATCGGAGGTCAAGGTCAAAGTTTCAAACTTTGTCTGATCGTGCCCAAACTTGGTGGGTGGGATCCTTGATAGGAGGGGAATATAATGCGCTAAGTAAAATAGAGGTCTACCGAGGTCAAAGGTCATTACGGAGGGGTCAAATTTCAAACTTTGTCCGATCGGGCTCAAACTTGGTGGGTCGAAACCTTCGTATGAGGGGAGCATGAAAAACATTAAACGTCATGGATTTCAAACGTTGTCCTATCGGGCTCAAACTTGGTGGGTGGAAGCCTTGATATGAGGGGAATATATGCGCAAAACAAAATTGAGGTCAACCGAGGTCAAAGGTCATGTAAGGAACATGTCATCAAGTCAAAAAGGGTCATCAGGGGTCAAACAGTATCTCTATCATGCAGCTGGTGCCCTAATAGCTACAGGGCCATTACAACTGCAGGTGCACTAGTACTAATAAAATAATGAGCTCTGTCTGTCTGTCCGTCTATGCGTTTCGCCGTGCTTCGACGCATCGTTCCGATATTTCGGATATAGATAGGTATCGGGCATTCCACGTTTATGGGGTGGTTTGAAAGGTCATCGGAGGTCAAGGTCAAAATTTCAAACTTTGTCCGATCGGGCCCAAACTTGTTGGGTGGAATCCTTGATACGAGGCGAATATATGCTCGAAATTAAATTGAGGTCAACAGAGGCCAAAGGTCATTACGGAGGGGTCAAATTTCAAACTTTGTCCGATCGGGCTCAAACTTGGTGGGTAGAATCCTTTATACGAGGGGAATATATGCTCGAAATAAAATTGAGGTCAACCGAGGTCAAAGGTCATTACGGGGGGGGGGTCAAATTTCAAACTTTGTCCGATCGGGCTCAAACTTGGTGGGTAGAATCCTTTATACGAGGGGAATATATGCCCGAAGTAAAATTTAGGTCAACCGAGGTCAAAGGTCATCACGGAGGCTTCAAATTTCAAACTTTGTCCGATCGGGCTCAAACTTGGTGGGTGGAATCCTTGATATGAGGGGAACACGTGGAACTTCAAATCAAGGCCAAAGGTAATCTAGGAGCTACATTTTAAACTTCACGGAAGCACTATCACGGCTACAGGTGCTCTTACAGCTACAGGTACACTAGTTATTTTAAACAAACACACCCACAGTTTATAGCTTTCCAAACACAGCACAGGATACTGTACTTCTGCAGATGTTCAAACCGAAAGATATCTGCTGATAATGCATTTCAACCCCCCGAGCTAGGTACTGTTTTGCTATCCGATTCTTCTTTCTTTCTTCTTCTTCTGGCAACAAACTTCAAAATGCTTCTCTTCCTACATGTTACACCATACAATTACGTAACTTGCACATATGTATCGGCTATATCCAGTGGCCATATGGTGCAAACAAAATTGGGATCAAAGGTCATTAAAGGGGCATTTTCGGTATATAACCAAATATTTTCAAAATGCTTCTTCTGCCACATATTACATAGCACAATGATGTCACTTACACATGTGCATCGGCTTTACCCAGTGCCCATACCTTACACACAGAATTGGGGTCAAAGGTCATTAAGGGGGTTAAATCTTACAACTATATTATCTGGACATCTGTAAGGGGTATGGGGCTCAAACTTAGTGACAACAAATATCATGACCCAGGGAACACTTTACAGAATTTAATAATCTGGACATCTGTAAGAGGTACGGGGCTCAAACTCAGTGGCAACAAACCTTATGACCTGGAGAACGTTATGGAACATCATACAGGGGTCAGAGGTGTCGGGTCAAATGTCATCTGGGGTCAAATCTTAGAAATACATTTTCTTGACATCTGTAAGGAGTACGGGACTCAAACTCGGTGTCAAATTTGGCACTTTTCTCAAAAACTGCTCATAGATTAATGAGCCTAAATATATTTTGTTCAGTTTGTAAGTCAAACTCTTGGTTGTCATGGGTCCCAGGTCATGGGTTTGTTAGTTACGGTACGAGTTGTTGACATCTTTAGTTCAGAGTCTTATCACTTGCCGCGGCGGCGTGGCATGACGTATCAGCCAATGACATTGAAACCTTGATTGTATCACTATCAGTATGAAACCAACAAATCCAACGAATGAGCGTTTCATACTGCAGTTACTGTCCGTTTTCCTATACACAATACACCGTGCTCTTTCCCATTGACGCGTGACCTCTACAAATAGCCCTACGTTATAAGTATGGGGATATGACTAGTTAACGTCGCTGTGTGAAAAATAACCGGCCAATATTAAAAGTACTCTTCTAATGTTCTAGAAAATATAGTTTTTAACATGTCCTAAATTTTTAGCTAATTTAGATGTTTGGAAATATTCGTACTTTGGTGTTTTAGTTAATGTTATAGGTAATAGTACATTGCCTAGTTAACGTCGCTGTGTGAAAAATAACCGGCCAATATTAAAAGTACTCTTCTAAAATTCTAGACAATATAGTTTTGTAACATGTCCTAAATTTTTAGCTAATTTAGGTGTTTGGAGAGGGTCGTACTTTTGTGTTTTAGGAAGGATATGTAAACGACAGATAACACCAAAAATATGAAGAAATTATTTCCAAACCGTGTTAAGTCAACAATCATTATGTTGCATTATTTTGCTCATTTCAAGAATGCTGGTTTACAAAAAGCACGCCATTGTCTCATTTCGTGAACAAAAGTACACATACCATTGTTTCCTTTCGTTACCCAACTGAAGCTATAATACAAACTTTATTGCGATATCGCACATGAAAACAGTCACATGTGCACAGCCAGAGAAGATCCGATTTAATCAGTTGAGCTGTTTCAATGAGTGTTATCTTGGTTTAATAGCTTTTAATGGGGTTAAGTCCTGCAAAGGTCGAGATGAATTCTACTGTAGACATGACTGCATCATGTGCAACAAACGAACTGATAAGGTGTTATAGCAGTGATTCTTAAACACTTGAGAACGTTTCTGCAATCTCATTGGTTCTTTACCAGTGTGATATGACACGATATCACACGGGTCAGCGGGTGTGCATCAACGCGATACGCGTGCTCGCTATTTGAACCAATCGGAGGCGCATAGCAACAACAGGACTGATCGATTTTAAGCCCAAGGTAGTTCCTTTTAAAATGTAGGATTTAATTTGATTAAAATTTGTAATACTTATGATATTTCTATTTGAATTGAAGTGTTTAAGAATGAGAATAAAGGTATTGTTTTTTTAGTTGCTGTCATGTATCTATCGTTCATATAACACGGGCGACATCATTATTTGTTGTGAAAAAAAACAACTCGGCTTCGCCTCGTTGTTTTACTTAAAATAATGATGTCGCCCGTGTTATATGAGACGATAGATACACTCCAGGAGCTAAAACCAATACCTTTATTCTCTAATTAACATATCTTTGCAACTAAACATCACACCAACTTTATAATATCACCAGGTAAGAAGCATAAAAGTACTGATCAACATTTGATTTGCATATTAATTAGCTAATGTGCATAATTAATTAGCGACAAGGTCAAATTTTCAACAAAAATGCAGCTTGTCATCAAGTTCCTAAAAGGTGTCAAAATTGTCCTCTTAAAAAGATGTAGCGAATGAACCTATTTCCACATACATAGAGGGGTAGGTTACATGCTATCTTCAAACATTCAGAAACATTCAAAAAGTTATACTCCATTCTCAAATCATTTCTCCAAAATAAAAATAAATGAAACTGTTGTCTTGTCTTGTCTTGTCTGTTACTGCACAAAACGCCTGGTGTGGCTATCAGCGTATGCATCGATTCGCTTGATAACTTAAATTTTCTCCTCGATTTCAATTTCAATTTCCTTACCGCCGATCAAGTTCTTGAAAGAGGCCACATCAGGAGCTGTTTTGGTGGTAGATGGCAGCGAGTTCCATTTTGGTATTGTCCGTGGATAAAAACAGCATCCACTGATGCACGGAGGTTTACACCAAAATGTTAAAAGCTGTGCTATTAGATTCAGGTTCATTAAAATTAGGCATATTCTGACCAATTTGGAAGGTAATGGAGGGGAGGGGGGTATGGTTTTGATTCCACATTTGTTTGAAAACACAATTTTGGTCAAATATAAAATAGGAGAAAAGCTATACTTTAAAGTTGAAACAAGTTTAAAAACATTGAAATATGAATATTAATTAGCTACTTAGCATAAGATTATGATTAGAAATTGTTAACTGTCATATCACTTGAATTCTATAATTGCAACAATTTGTTCTATTTCATTTATGTATTTTGGCCTGTAATTAATTTCTATCAGTTTATTTAATTAAATAACACTGTTTGAAAACAATAGAATGCATAAGAAATATAATTCTCGAAGTACAGTGAATACAGCACCTGTTGGCAACAGAATAAGTTTATGGTACAAATGCGAGCGAAAAATGTTGCCATATTGAAGCTTAACTGATGAAATATGGTGGATTAAAGTGGAATAAATAAAAATTTGCACTTTTGGGGGCTAAAATTGCCAACTATGAGGTTAATTTGGTCAGAAACCCACATACAGACGTCAACATTGGGGGATGATTGTATGATGTGCGTCATCTGTTGGAATGTTTTATCCGCAACTTTTGAACGTGATGTGCGATTTTTATCAAATAAATAGGCTATAAAAGAAAGTCATATCATGAGAGGTATTCCAAAACCGCTTTTTAGCACCCAAACACTGGTATAAAATCTGAAGGACAGGGGGTAATGCATAAGGTGCTCATCGCACCTTAAAACATCAATGTATACAAAACACGGATTTACATTTACTTTATTAACGAAAAAAAACCCACACACGTCGGGAATATATTACAAAATCGTAAACCAGAGATGTAGTCAGGGGCACACGTCACCAAACTAGCATTACTTCAGAAGTTGTGCCAAGTTTGATTTTTAACTTTTATGTGTTCAATAACATCATAAGGAATAACTTCCAACTTGGTTTGAAAATCTCACTTTCTTTTTTCAACTAATGAGGGCGCTTTATAAAATGATGCATTTTCAAGGAATCTATTTAAAAAAATGCCGATATCATATTGTAGTGAACTTTGTTTTGGCCAAAGTCAATCTTATAAATTATATTTTACACTAGGAATACCTAATGTGTATGTTTGTCAACCATTTTAAGGGGTTTAAGGGTCAATTCGATGTGTTTAAGGTGGTACTACACCCTTGACAAATTTGTGACTATTTTTGCATTTTTGAAGCACCCAGCAGCACGATTCTGATGTCTATACCCATGTTTTCAGGGCCAAGGAATCCAATAGAGTCATTTACAACAGCCTAGGACCTATCATTCTCCAAGATGGCTGCAAAAATTTCAAAATGGCGGCCAGTGAAAATTAATTAAGGCTATATCTCGGGTGCAGAAAGTCCTAGAAGTATGATTCTGGTGTCTATACCCATGTTTACAGGGTCTAGAAATCCATTAGAATAATCTAGAACAACACATGACCTTCAAATCCCAAGATAACCGCCAAAATTGAAAAATAACCACCACTAAAATGCAGAATTTTGACTATATCTTATCTTATCTGTGGTTTAGACCGCCTTATCCTGAGGCTAAGATGCCTTAACCTTAGTATAACGCAATCTAAACCCCATATAAGGTATCTAAACCCCAGATAAGGCGCCGTTATAAACCCCAGATTAAGGGACGTAGACCCCGTATAAAGCAGGCTAAACCCCAAATAAGGTGCCTTAACCGTAACCCCAGATAAGGGACGTAAGCTCCAGATAAGGCAGCTTAAACCGCAAATAAGGCACATTAGACCCTAGATAAGGAGCACAAACCCCAGATAAGGCAGTCTAAATCCCAGATAAGGCATCTAAACCAAGATAAGGCGCCCTAACTCCAGATAAGGGACGTGAATCTATGATAATGCAGTCTAAACCCCAGATAAGGCGCGCCCTAACCCCAGATAAGGGACATGAATCTAGGATAATGCAGTTTAAACCCCAGATAAGGTGCCTTAAGCCCAGATAAGGGACGTTAACTGGAGATAACGCAGTCTAAACCCCAGGTAAGGCGCCGTAATCCAGATAAGGGACGTAAACATATGAATACATGAATACAAAAGCCACCTAAGTCCATGCGAAGTTATTTTGAAAGAAAAACCTGTGTATCATTTTAATTCCTTCAGTTAGGTTTACCTGGTCAATATGGTAAGTTTTACGTGCAAATGAGTGCATTAACCTGTATTAGGTATGACGATTAGCATTTCAGGGACTTCGTGGGGTTCATTTTAAATTTTGGACTTAGGTGGTTTTTTGAATCATATACAAAGACAACAATGTTAGAAAGAGATTACCACTAGTAAGATAATACAAAATAAAGCACACAGGTATGTATAATGTTGATAAGCATTCTGCCATGTAATATAAACCACACACTTTCCTTTATTAAACCCATTTTTGTTCAAAAGTCATTCTCCAGCAATGAATGTGTTACAAGTGGACTTTTATACATACTGGATTTCAATCAATGTGTTACAAGACTCAAATCATGGAATTGGGTGATTCTTTCATACATGCTATTTTTCACATGCCCAATAGACACAGAGAATGAATTTGAGTTGTTCTTTCATGCATATAACAGGCCTATGTATAGCAACAATTTCCCATGCTTAACTCAATTTGGCCAAAGTATGGACTTAGGTGGCTTTTGTATTCATATATTCATATGATAACACAATCTAAGCCCAAGATAAGTCATCCTGGAAGGGTCAACATCTGGAACGACACCAGTCTTATCTGGTGTGCCACAAGGAAGTGTTTTAGGACCTTTGCTGTTCTTGTTGTTTATAAACGACCTTCCTGACTGTATTTCGGCGGGTACAACAGCCAGACTATTCGCGGACGATTGTGTCCTGTATCGCCACATTAAATCGGAGGAGGACACACGTTTATTACAGCAAGACCTGGATCATCTACAGCAATGGGAAAATGACTGGCAGATGAAGTTCCACCCCCAGAAGTGCCAAGTCATCCGCATCACAAATAAGAAGAAGCCTATTCAACAGCCATACACTATCCACAATCATACTCTCGAGGAGGTAGACTCAGCCAAATATCTTGGTGTTAATATCAGTAAGAACCTCAGCTGGAACCATCATATCAACTCCGTTACAAATAAAGCAAATGCCACCAGAGCGTTCTTGCAACGTAACCTTCACCAGTGTCCCAGAAAGACCAAGGAGATGTGCTACAAGACCTTAGTACGCCCTATCATCGAATACTCCAGCATAATATGGGATCCTTCAACATCATGCAATGTCCAAAAGCTGGAGATGGTACAACGGCGCTTTGCACGGTTTGTTTATGGGGACTACAGAACCACCAGTAGTGTTACTGCCATGTTAGACCAACTCCAGTGGCCCACCCTTCAGGAACGCCGTGCACAGACCAAAGTGGTGATGATGTTCCGGATAGTTAACCATCTAGTTGATGTTCCCCATACCTATCTGATTCCAACTATAGCACTGAGAGGACACTCAATGAGATACTTGATTCCCTTCGCCAGGACAGTTGTGTACCGGCAGTCATTCTTTCCGGACACCATTAGGCTATGGAATAACCTGCCTCAAGATCTCATCAACTGCACATCCGTAGCTGGATTCAAGCAAGGTGTCAGACCATCAAGCCCGTTAAGCCAGCCTGGTTTTTTATCGCACAGTAGTTTGTAGAACCTTATCACCTGCACTGTATATATCTTCACTTGGCATGCACACAGCCATCACAGTACGTGATACGCCAGAGGCGGACTGTACTTTACGGAAGAGAGATAAGGCACCTTAACCGTAGATAAGGAATGTAAACCCCAGATCTAACATCAGATAAGGTGCCTTAACCTCAGATAAGGGACGTAAACCAAGGATAACGCAGTCTAAACCCCAGACAAGGCATTTGAACCCCACATAAGGCGTCTTAACCCCAGCAAGGGAGCGTAAGCCCAGATATATGGCAGTCTAACAACCAGATAAGGCGCCTTCCCTCAGATAAGAAGCGTAAACCCTAGATAAGGCATCTAAACCCTGGGTAAGGTGCCTTATCCCTAGATAAGGGACGTAATCTGGGGTTTACATCTCTTATCTGGGGTTAAGGGGCCTTATCTGGCGTTTAGATGCCTTATCTGGGGTTTAGATTGTTTAGATGGGGTTTATGTGCCTTGTCTGTGGTTTAGACTGCCTTATCTGGGGTTTACGTCTCTTATCTGGGGTTAAGGCACCTTATCTGGAGTTTAGATGCCTTATATGGGGTTTAGATGCTGTATCTGGGGTTTGTGTTCCTTATCTAGGGTTAAAGGTGCTTTATTTGGGGTTTAAACTGCCTTATCTGGAGCTTACGTCCCTTATCTGGGGTTACGGTGCCTTATCTGGGGTTTAGATGCCTTATCTAGGGTTAAGATAGACTATGCCATAGTCGAATTTTATTAAAAATATGTTATTATTAGTCATGATGAACCCATTTCGTTGAACTCAAAATTATACTGATGATGTTTATTAAAATTAAAGTATTCAATAGTAAAATGGTCATAAAGAGTTAAAAATATCAGATAATTAGTGACAATAAAAGTAACTGTCAGTAGTCCACTTGGGAAGCTAACAAACAGAGGGAGTGCAGTGACTGAAAAGATCAGATACAGATGTGAAAATCTATCAGTTGCACACAAATCAATATAAATCAGAGTTTTATGCTTAAATGTAATGGTCAGAGTATGCAAAATGGGCATATGGACTACGGAGAAGTCTAGGGTTAAGACTGTGTTATCCCCAACTAACGTCCCTTATCAGGGGTTATGGCAGCTTATTTGGGGTTTAGACTGCATTATCCTATATTTACAACCCTTATCTGGGGGTAAGGTGCCTTATCTGGAGTATAGACTGCCTTATCTGGGGTTTACGTCCCTTATCGGTGGTTAAGGAGCCTTATCTGGGTTTAGATACCTAAAGAATGGATCTGGGATTTAGACTGCCTTATCTAAGGTTTACATTCCTTATTTGGGGTTTAGACTGTGTTATCCTAGGTTTACGTCCCTCATCTGAAGTTAAGGCGCCTTATCTGGGATTTAGATGCCTTATCTGGTGTTTACGTTCCTTATCTGGGGTTAAGGCGCCTTATCTGGGGTTTAGACTGGGGTTTACGTCTCTTATCTGGGGTTTATGTCTCTTATCTGGGGGTTAAGATGCTTTATCAGGGCTTTAAGATCCTTATCTAGAGTTAAGGCACCTTACGTGGTGTAAGATGCCTTATCTGTGGTTTATGTTCCTTATTTAGGGTTAAGGCAGCTTATTTGGGGTTTGGCCTGCTTTATCTGGTGTCTATACGTCCCTTGATCTGGGGTTACGGTGCCTTATCTGGGGTTTAGATACATTATCCATGGTTTAGACTGTTTTGCTAAGGTTAAGGATTGTAAACCCCGGATAATGAGTCTAAACCACAGATAAGATAAGATATTGGCAAAATTCTGCATTTTAGTGGTGGTTATTTTTCAATTTTGGCGGCCATCTTGGGATTTTAAGGTTCTGTGCTGTTCTAGATCATTCTAATGGATTTCTAGACCCTGTAAACATGGGTATAGACACCAGAATCATACTTCTAGGACTTTCTGCACCCGAGATATAGCCTAATTAATTTTCACTGGCGGCCATTTTGAAATTTTTGGCAGCCATCTTGAAATGATAGGTCCTAGGCTGTTGTAAATGACTCTATTGGATTCCTTGACCCTGAAAACATGGGTATAGACATCAGAATCGTGCTGTTGGGTGCTTCTCTGACCAAGTTATGGTGATTTTAAGGGATTTTGGTGGCCATTTTGAAAAAGCGCCCTCAAGTGATGAAAATTGTCACTGAGAATTTCAAACCAAGTTGGAATCAACTCCTTATGGGTTCAATAACAAGGTCCATATAAAAAGTCAGACTTGGCATAACTTTATGAAGTAGAATACGTGTGCCCCCTGACTAATGATATATATACCCTTCACAAATCAGTTATAGAAAATTGAAATGGGAGAAATGCATTATACAGGCATGAGAATTTTCAGGCTTTTCCCTGAATTCAGGCAGTTTTGTTGTCCAAATTTACGCATTTTTAATTTTGTCAACCTGTTTTGGGCCTTTAAAAGCCGAATTCACGCCATTCTCATGCCTGATTATAGAAAGTGTACCATAATTATCTTCTTTGATCGTAAACACAACAAACAAAATAAAACAAACCTTTCCATTCTGAACAGTTGTTGTTTTTCAAGACGCACATATTCCTGAACGGAGTCCAGAAGTTCTTCTTCTGTTTTCAAGAGTGGTTCTAGTTTTGCCATCGAAGAAAATAAATGCCCATTTGCAACAATAGCTAGCCAGGCTACGGCTAAAATAACAATAGTTGTTAGGTTACAGTGCATGTCGATAGGTGGAATTCGGCGGATTCGGTTGATACAATGATTTAATTTGTGTGTATGAAAACGAAGAGAAGCAAACCACAGGAATTGACATTATTAATTACACCTTTGTGGATTTGTAACGATTGAACCATATGTCATGAATCGACTATCAGCAGACTTAATTAGCATCATTAACCGATTAACTTAACAACGTTAACGACGTATTGCATTTTCTAAAATTTGAGCAATTCTATTTATCCTAAAAATAAGCAAAATTTATTTTTACATGTTCTATTTACCCTACTATATATAGGTTATATTATGTTCAATTCATATTATGTTCAGTGTCATTTGTTCAATATTCAATGAGATACTAACTAGTACAGATCCTACCGAGACTGTTATTCAAAGTGGACTAAATTGAATCTATTAGTTTAACATTCTAATTCCCAATATTCTAATAATATATCTTCTTTCTTTCTTTCAGATGATGCCGTTGTTTTGTGAGGGCATCCAGAGTCGGGAATATCCTACCTTTATGTTTCCCTTGTTGACAGTAGAAAAGAATAGAAGTGATTGTTTTATTTATCTCCCTGTTATTAGTATCACATTGTGCACGCGTATTTGAACAATTCTATTTACCCTAAGTAAACGTTTATTTTTACATGTTCTATTTACCCTATTATATAGACTACATTATGTTCAATTATGTTCAATTCAAATTCCGTTCAATTTCTTCAATGTTCAATCAGATACTAGTACAGATCCTACCGAGACTGTTAGTCAAAGTGGACTAAATTGAAATAATCTATTTGCTAGTTTAACATTATAATTCCCAATATTCCAATAATATATATCTTCTTTCTTTCTTTCAGATGATGCAGTTGTTTTGTGGGGGTATCCAGAGACGGGAAAGTCTACCTTTATGTTTCCCTTGTTGACAATAGAATACAAGTGATTGCATTGCTTCATTCCCCCTGTTATTAGTATTACAATGTACATGTACACGTATTTGCTGGGACAGGTGTTTAACATTAGCAAAATTAGAATGCGATAATGGTATTTGTCAGTCGTGTATAAATTTTCATGATTGTGAACACGTAGTTTTATGTGTATTTCCCCTCCAATTGTGACATAGAAACCACCAGGGATATGGTGGGAGTTTTAACCAAAAAATCATCAAAAATGTGGCGTCCCCACCCCCTTGCATTCGCTCAAAATGTCCGTATATTCCCCCTTTGTTTTGCCCCGTTTTAAATTTAAAACCTTCAATACGAAAGTCAGGTACGAAAGGTCAAAATGTTCATATGATGGACGGCTAGTCCTCCAAGCTACATATGTACATATCATTAGATTGATAAACTTTACTTCGAGGACGGTTAAATGTCAAAAATATACTTTTTTAATAATTTGTACTATATCGCGAATTTCAAAAAATAAAAATTATTTGATATCAGAAGGACATTTTCAGAATGAAATTTGATATGTCCGATGTGCTCTCATGTCCCACAAAAATACTGTGCAAAACGTTGCTATGCGATCCCTTAAAGAACTATAATTTGAATGATTATAAAGTTGGCTATCTACTGCGTGTATACGCTGGCGAAGTTACGTAATAATCGGATTAACTACCATAGCAATAGGTGAAAACAATTTTTGAATATACCGCGCTGCACTGATACTTTCACGCGGTACCTCTGCATTGAACCATATCATGCTGATCACTTGCACCTGTAAGATTAGTATCATTGAAAAGACCAGTATGATATTTTTTATGTTGCATCTAATGCACAAGATTGTGTTCAATCTATAACTGCAGACATACACAGGTGATTAGTTCAACCTGCTTGTAGTGCAGCGCGATATGTTCAAAATTGTTTTCACCTATTGCTATGGTAGTTAATCCGATTTATTCCGTAACTTCGCCAGCGTATAGCAATGTCCCATAGGATAGTACATGCAGTGGTGTGGCTACCACTTTTTACCACGGTTTTTTTTCACACCACCTAAATGAAACATATCTCGGCCGTTAAATTTTACTAGGATAATTACGGGAATGGGGATATAATTAATGAGCAAAATATGAGCTATACCAAAATCTGTTTTGATGAACAAAAATGCGGGATAAAGTTGTTGATCTGGTCACACACTTTTAAAGGACATGCTTTGTTGATGATATTTTTATGTTGCATCTAATGCACAAGATACGTCCGCTGGTCTTGTCAACGGAACACAGCCACGAAACAGCAGAAATGAGATGAAAGTGATCTCATGCAGCTTGTTTGCGACTGGACCCTCTGTTGTGTAATTTCCGCCCATGTGCATGATTTTTCTGGGGAGGGAAATCAAATTTCGTATACATATTGGCCTTTAAACAACATGTCTCATGTTAACCCTAATTGTTTGATGACGACTTCGGACATCAAACCAGTATTCGTGTTTGCAATGTTTGTAAGTATTTTCTCAGCCGCACATTCTCATGTCAGACACCAGCACTTGAACCGTCTCATCCCCTATGCAACGCTTAAGAGCAGAATTTGCATAAAGATGGATTGGGCTGTACCTGGCCGAACAAGAGCAGCAGATAAGACGTCTAAATGTGTCAGAGTGGTTTTGTAAATGTTCACGCGTGGTGAAATAAGTGCGTCAAGCATGTTGAGTCGGAGGGGAATTGAACTATAGCGGTGTTTGTACTCAAACATTTAAAATAAATAAATCTGACAAGATGAATGATATGGGTTTTATAAACAGGCCTAAGTTGTGTAATTTCCGCCCATGTGCATGATTTTTCTGGGGAGGGAAAACACCAAATTTCGTTTTGATACATATTGGCCTTAAACATGTCAAAGGCCTTTTATTGATTTGCTCATCCAGAGGTTGTAAAAATCATCAAAATTCAGATATTGGCACCTTTGTTAGTGTCGCGTACAAAGACAGTTATGGTGGAGATGGTCGAAAGCCCAATAAGGCTAGCTGATTTATCCAATTAATGAAACCTACTTCATCAAGGCCAATATGAGCAGTAAGTAGATAGCGTACTTTTAATCAATCAAGTAGTTCTCTAACAACGATATTAGCTTAGCTGATTTATCAAATGAAACCTACTTCATAAAGACATAATGTCAGCAGTAGATAGCTTATAACCAATTAAATAGTTCTTAATCATCGACATCAGCTTAGCTGATTTATTAAATGAAACATACTTCGTCAAGGCATATGTCAGCAGTATAATCAATCAATTAGTTCTCTAATCAGCTTAGCTGATTTATTTAAATGAAGCCTACTTCATCAAGACATATGTCAGCAATGTCAGCAGTACAGTAGATAGCTTACTTATAATCAATCAAGTAGGTCTCTATCAGCTCAGCTGATTTAGCAAATGAAAACTACTTCATCAAGACCGATATCAGCAGTAGATAGCTTACTTATCCGTTTAACAAATTAACAAAGAACAAGTAAGGTGTCAGCAGTAGCTTACGTATATTCACTCAAATAGTTCCTCAACACGGGTATCAGTTGAGCTGATTTATCAAATGAAATCCACATTATCAGCAGTAGCCTGTAGGCATATAACTATAATCAATCATAATAGTTATTCATCTTCGATATCAGCTTAGCTGATTTATCAAATGAAACCTACTTCATCAAGGCTGATATGAGCAGTATATAGCTTACTTATCATGCTTTTAATCAACCAATTAGGTCTCTATCAGCTCAGCTGATTTAGCAAATGAAACCTACTTCATCAAGACCGATATCAGCAGTAGATAGCTTACTTATAATCAATCACGTAGGTCTCTATCAGCTCAGCTGATTTAGCAAATGAAACCTACTTCATCAAGACTGATATCAGCAGTAGGTCGCTTACTTATTATCAATCAAGTAGGTCTTTATCAGCTCAGCTGATTTAGCAAATGAAACCTACTTCATCAAGACTGATATCAGCAGTAGATAGCTTACTTATAATCAATCAAGTAGGTCTTTATCAGCTTAGCTGATTTAGCAAATGAAACCTACTTCATCAAGACTGATATCAGCAGTAGATAGCTTACTTATAATCAATCAATTAGCTCTCTATCAGCTTAGCTGATTTAGCAAATGAAACCTACTTCATCAAGACTGATATCAGCAGTAGATAGCTTACTTATAATCAATCAAGTAGGTCTTTATCAGCTTAGCTGATTTAGCAAATGAAACCTACTTCATCAAGACTGATATCAGCAGTAGATAGCTTACTTATAATCAATCAATTAGCTCTCTATCAGCTTAGCTGATTTAGCAAATGAAACCTACTTCATCAAGACTGATATCAGCAGTAGATAGCTTACTTATAATCAATCAAGTAGGTCTCTATCAGCTCAGCTGATTTAGCAAATGAAACCTACTTCATCAAAACTGATATCAGCAGTAGATAGCTTACTTATAATCAATCAAGTAGGTCTTTATCAGCTTAGCTGATTTAGCAAATGAAACCTACTTCATCAAGACTGATATCAGCAGTAGATAGCTTACTTATAATCAATCAATTAGGTCTCTATCACTCAGCTCAGCTGATTTAGCAAATGAAACCTACTTCATCAAGACCAATATCAGCAGTAGATAGCTTACTTATAATCAATCAAGTAGGTCTCTATCAGCTCAGCTGATTTAGCAAATTAAACCTACTTCATCAAGACTGATATCAGCAGTAGATAGCTTACTTATAATCAATCAAGTAGGTCTCTATCAGCTCAGCTGATTTAGCAAATTAAACCTACTTCATCAAGACTGATATCAGCAGTAGATAGCTTACTTATTATCACTCAAGTAGGTCTTTATCAGCTTAGCTGATTTAGCAAAAGAAACCTACTTCATCAAGACTGATATCAGCAGTAGATAGCTTACTTATAATCAATCAATTAGGTCTCTATCAGCTCAGCTGATTTAGCAAATGAAGCCTACTTCATCAAGTCTGATATCAGCAGTAGATAGCTTACTTATAATCAATCAAGTAGGTCTCTATCAGCTCAGCTGATTTAGCAAATGAAGCCTACTTCATCAAGTCTGATATCAGCAGTAGATAGCTTACTTATTATCAATCAAGTAGGTCTCTATCAGCTTAGCTGATTTAGCAAATGAAACCTACTTCATCAAGACTGATATCAGCAGTAGATAGCTTACTTATAATCAATCAAGTAGGTCTCTATCAGCTTAGCTGATTTAGCAAATGAAACCTACTTCATCAAGACTGATATCAGCAGTAGATAGCTTACTTATAATCAATCAAGTAGGTCTCTATCAGCTCAGCTGATTTAGCAAATAAAACCTACTTCATCAAGACTGATATCAGCAGTAGATAGCTTACTTATAATCAATCAAGTAGGTCTCTATCAGCTCAGCTGATTTAGCAAATGAAACCTACTTCATCAAGACTGATATCAGCAGTAGATAGCTTACTTATAATCAATCAATTAGCTCTCTATCAGCTTAGCTGATTTAGCAAATGAAACCTACTTCATCAAGACTGATATCAGCAGTAGATAGCTTACTTATAATCAATCAAGTAGGTCTTTATCAGCTTAGCTGATTTAGCAAATGAAACCTACTTCATCAAGACTGATATCAGCAGTAGATAGCTTACTTATAATCAATCAATTAGCTCTCTATCAGCTTAGCTGATTTAGCAAATGAAACCTACTTCATCAAGACTGATATCAGCAGTAGATAGCTTACTTATTATCAATCAAGTAGGTCTCTATCAGCTTAGCTGATTTAGCAAATGAAACCTACTTCATCAAGACTGATATCAGCAGTAGATAGCTTACTTATAATCAATCAAGTAGGTCTATATCAGCTTAGCTGATTTAGCAAATGAAACCTACTTCATCAAGACTGATATCAGCAGTAGATAGCTTACTTAATATCAATCAAGTAGGTCTCTATCAGCTTAGCTGATTTAGCAAATGAAACCTACTTCATCAAGACTGATATCAGCAGTAGGTCGCTTACTTATTATCAATCAAGTAGGTCTTTATCAGCTTAGCTGATTTAGCAAATGAAACCTACTTCATCAAGACTGATATCAGCAGTAGATAGCTTACTTATAATCAATCAAGTAGGTCTTTATCAGCTTAGCTGATTTAGCAAATGAAACCTACTTCATCAAGACTGATATCAGCAGTAG
This sequence comes from Amphiura filiformis, assembly GCF_039555335.1. Classification (NCBI taxonomy): domain Eukaryota; kingdom Metazoa; phylum Echinodermata; class Ophiuroidea; order Amphilepidida; family Amphiuridae; genus Amphiura; species Amphiura filiformis. The sequence continues at coordinate 38,885,485 of NC_092633.1, read as the reverse complement.
ATAGCTTACTTAATATCAATCAAGTAGGTCTCTATCAGCTTAGCTGATTTAGCAAATGAAACCTACTTCATCAAGACTGATATCAGCAGTAGATAGCTTACTTATAATCAATCAAGTAGGTCTCTATCAGCTCAGCTGATTTAGCAAATGAAACCTACTTCATCAAGACTGATATCAGCAGTAGATAGCTTACTTATAATCAATCAAGTAGGTCTATATCAGCTTAGCTGATTTAGCAAATGAAACCTACTTCATCAAGACTGATATCAGCAGTAGATAGCTTACTTATAATCAATCAAGTAGGTCCTATCAGCTTAGCTGATTTAGCAAAAGAAACCTACTTCATCAAGACTGATATCAGCAGTAGATAGCTTACTTATAATCAATCAAGTAGGTCTCTATCAGCTCAGCTGATTTAGCAAATGAAACCTACTTCATCAAGACTGATATCAGCAGTAGATAGCTTACTTATTATCATCTTCACAAATTAACAACAAGTAGGGTATCAGCAGTAGCTTACATATATTCACTCAAACAGTTCCTCAGCACGGATATCAGTTGAGCTGATTTATCAACATGATGATCAACTTCACCAGCAGTAGGCATATAACAAAAATCAATCAAATAGTTATTCATCTTCGATATCAGCTTAGCCGATCTTCATCACGGCCGATATCAGCAGTAGATACCTTACTTATAATCAATCAAGTAGTTCTCTAACCCAAATATCTTACCTGATTAATGAAACCGACTTCCTTCATCGAGGCCGATGTCAGCAGTAGTAAAATAGTAATTCATCTTCGATATCAGTTTAGCATATTTAGTCGCTTTATCAATCAAACAAAATGGTACTTTAACGCCGATATCAGCTAAACTGATTTTTTAAATAAAACCTACTTCATCAAGGCCGTTATCAGCAGTAGTAGGTAGCTTACTGATAATGAATCAAGTAGTTCTCTAACACTGATATCGATATAAGCCTAGCTTATCAAATGAAACTATTTCATCATCAGCAGTAGATAGCGTACTTATATCAAATAAGGAGTTCTCTAACACCGATATCAGCTTAGCTGGTTTATCATATGAAACCTACTTCATAAATAAAGATATCAGCAGTAGATAGCTTACTTAAAATCAATCAAATAGTTCTTCATCATCGTTATCAGTTTAACTGATTTATTATATGAAACCTACTTCATCAAGGCCGATATCAGCATCATAAAATAGCAATATATCAGCTCTTAATCGGCGGGAATTATTAGGCTATTACCACTACGCCGAAAAGTAAACCCACGTTAAGAGTGATATAGTTCATTTGCCTGGTCTGTATTTTGCTTGTTAAAGAGAGTAGACAAAGTCTAGGACTTCAATTAAAAATTTGTAATAGTTCTGGCGAGATATCGCAAGACAATTCACCAAATAAAATGTATTGATATTAATCCACGATGTTATTAAACTACTTCATCAACGCCGATGTCAACAGAAGGGAACTTATTAACAGTTAAACAAATTAACAAAAAAAAACTAAGGATCAACAACCATAATTCTGATGATGCCTATGATAGGAGAACCGTCAATAGTGAGTAAAAACTTTGGCTTTGTTCAAACAAATCTTTTATAATAATTTCATCAGCGCCGTCAGTAGATAGTATACTCACAATCAATGAAGTAGTTCTTAAACACTGATATCAGCTTAACTGATTTGCCAAAGAAACTACTTCATTAACGTCGATACCTGCAGCAGATAGCTTAAAATTAATATTTCTTCAAAACCAATATGAGCTTGGTGATTTATCAAACAAAAACTACTTCATCAACGACGATATCAGCAGAAGATAACCTTAATACTTATTATCAGTTTAACAAATTAAAAAAAAAACAAGGATCAACAACCACCATATCGCTATTCGTATTCGGTGTTTGTTCGTCCTATGCGATCGGTGAGCTAATGCACGCATTGTAGGCGCTGGATGAAATAAAATTGCAATTTTCTTAGTTTTACCTCATTTGTTTAGCTCGAAATTAAAAGGGGACAATGTGATCAGTGAAAAATAACATTGAAATAGAATCTATTCTTTATGCAATTCACACATTATGGCTTTAAAGAAACAAACAAATTCAAGGTAAAAACCGAAGGCAAGTTCAAATAGAGCTCAGTAGCAAACAAGGCAACAAGCTCATAGCAAAATAAGTGCTGTCTTGATTCAATGAAAGCATGTTCACTACGAAAGTTAGTGTCTCAGGGTTTGCATAATGCCTTACCTTTTCTTTCCCCGAGACTGGGGTGCCCGTATACTGCATTGCCGATGTGGTCCTAGTCCTATGCCAGGCTGATTCCTAATTCATTAAGATTCCCTCTAGGCCCTATACGTATACATCCTTTTGTAATAAGTAGCTGAAAAAGAAAGAAAATAATAATTAGGAGAAAATTCGGTGAAAATCCCATGTTGGTAGAATTTTTAACCGAAAATCAATTTTGCCTATAGGACTATACTTTTGTACACAGCCAGAATTCCCCAATTTTGCAAGGGGCGTTCACATTATGACATCATAGCAGGGTTCGCAGGTATTTGCCGCAGGTGGAAAAAACGTTTTTAATCGCGGTTTTACCACTTGGTAAAAACAGTTTTTTCGGCAAAAATAAAGCAAAAATTAAAAAGTGATAAATAGTTCACTTTTTCATCTCAAAACAAATTATTAAGTTCCAAAAATACTTTACTGAGTGTATCAAGGCCAGATTTTTAATTATAAGTAGCACATTAAGAAATAAAAGGTTTGGGTTATCATTGTTCAAGGAGTTAAATGAATATGGACAACACGTTTTAAAGACTGTCCTTCCAAACTCCTTGAAAGAGTTAAAATTCATCTCTTAAAGAGTTTTTCACTATCTTTTTAGTGGTTTTAAAGTTAAAAACACATTTCACTCCTTTTAATGAGTGGTCTTATAATGAATCTTTTTCGGGACTGAGTTTTGGCACTCTTTTACATTTAAGAGTAGCTAATTGACATTATGTGGGGAATGTTTGTACTTACGTTGGTATCACTTTTGAAAACCCATAGCTATACATTAGTATCAAATATAACAGTATTGTGACGTTTATAATAAAAAAAAAAAAAACTTTTTAGCCCGTTGGAATTCTTCATGCAATAATTCTTGATGCAATTATTCTCAACATTTAAAAGCCATATTAGGCCTATAACATTTTTGTTATTCAAAATACAATCCAGGATGGTCCAGTAGATAAGCATTTCTTTGCCATAAAATGATGTCAGATATATCCTCTTTTATTTTGAGACTACCAGCGCCGATGTTGCGCCATACGTATCACTCCTTCGGTCGTGTTCAGAGGATGATTTAAGGAAGCCCCATCATGCACTGCAAAAGTGTTATCACCGGATTTCAACTGCCATCTTAACATTTCAAATTCCATTGAACTCGGCAAAGATGTTGTTTTAGAAGTTGTGTGTGTGGGTATTTTGGTCGATTTCAGAACAAAAACATAATTGATGTGTGTAAATGAAGGATAATTCTACACCTTGAATAACATAAAATGTGAAATCGACCAGCAAATTAATATTGTAAATATAGCAGTACAAATTCAAATTTTACGGATCCTCGTCTTTGCAGTAGAGCAGTGTTGTCATGTTACTCATACAGCTATGCTCACTGCACAGGTAACCCCGTGGGGTGTTGGGTAGTGCTTAAATCATCCTCTCGGTCGTGTTATGGTACGATCCTTTGATCCATTTTGACAAAACTACAGCACCTAGAGTCTTGATTTTTGAAGGGTATAGGCTATTGGTTTAATAAGGGAATAAATAATCGTGCAAAAAAATGATTTTGAAAAATCAGTGAGGGCGTCCTCCTCAGCAAATGTTATAATATAAAAAAAAAAAAAAAAGTTTTTGCAAGTAGGCCTACCGATCTTCTTTCATTTTCAATAGGCCTATCGTGCCGTGTTTCAAAAACATATAATTAAATGTTTTGCAAAAAAAGATTGTTTAAAAATTGCAAATGTTCATAAACAAAATATAAAGCAAATTGATTGTTTTAACCACTTAGGCCTACTCGAATGTTCTTTCTTTGGAATGAAGTGAATTGATGCATGTGTTATGTAATCGCTCATTTCTTCTAACCGATTCAAGTGAAATTTTAATAGCGTAGGCCCTACACGATGCATAATAAAATGAGCTATACGCTGTTTTTCAATTTTTTTGATTCTGATGCCTATTTCTATTTCTCGACTTGGGCCGGTCCAAATTTATTCACCCAGTAGGCCTATTTTTGTATGGGACACCCTGTAGGCTGTATAGCGTGATATGTGTACCAATTACTTCCAAATGGCTTCAATTGAGGTTGCATTGTAAATAATACCAACTTCTAAGTGGCTAGGGGGCACATCCCTCTCATACATAGTACATACAACCCTTCTGTCACAGAGCAATAATAGGCTTGCGACCCGGAACGCTCACGTGCCAAATTTCACTTTTACACAAAATAATTTGGCCTATGTCCCCCGGCGCGAAAAGCCCCCCCCAAAAAAAAAAGGAGAAAAAGAAGAAGGGATAAAAGGCACGAGAAAAGTTTAATTGCACGTAGGCCTAATTGAGTAGGCCCATGCCTAAAAAACTGCAGTCGAATCGACGTCGGTTGAAGAATGGCTTCAAAATGGGCATTCATTTTCACCATGTTCACACATTTTTTTACAACATTTTGCACAATATGGCCTAATGGTATCAAATTCCCGGTCAAATCCGTCCACCAAATGGCTTTAATTAGGTCTTCATTTTGCAATTTTTTAAACTTCATCAATCCTCAGACACCCCCTGCGTATGCATGCATGGTAAGCAAGTCGCCCTTTTCGTAGGCCTATCTGCTTTGGACTCCCGACATACCGTAAAACCCCGTCTACAAGGATATACCTAAGAAACGCCCTCAATAAAATTGGTTGCTTGTTGTATTTGGAGTTTGAGCAAATATATACTGGCACTGGGTGGCTATTCATTCCATCTAAGTATGTTAACACCAATCAATTGTATTGACATAATAACGATTGTTTCGTATATCAGGATCGTATAGCTCAATTGATAGAGCGTCAGACTTTGCGAACTGAAGACATGTGAAGAGCATGGACCGGGCACCTTCCGTTTTTTCATTCTCGTTTAATTTAACCCCATTTTGACATGTTCTTTTATCTTTCTTCAAATCTACCTTTCTACTTTTAATTTTAGGTGTTTTTTTTTTTTTTTTAGTTTTTTTTATAGTTTTTTTTAGTAATTTTGTGGTTTTATAGAAACTAGTAAAAGCATTTATTCTAAATAATAGCGAAACCCACGGTTAGAGAGATGTGTTGTAACAGGAGGGTGAAAGTGCATATAGGAACAATGCCAAAAACTACGTCACGCCGGTCACGCTATTGTTCGACTTAAATACATCATTCGCCATTTTCAAATATTAACGCATGATCGTTGCTTTGAAGTTTCCACCGGATAGTCTGTGGATAGCGCAAGAGCATGCTTGACCATGCGCAAAAAAATGAATATCATGAAGATGTTTAAGATTGATTCTTAGATGTTTCAAAATTACCGTCATATTGCATAGATTCATCAAAGAATGGTTTGAAGTACTAACTTGATTTAGTAATTTTAAAAAAGGGAGAATTTTACAAAATCAATGTTTTTAAAAAATCAGGTATCCAACTCAGCAAATGTGAAACACATTAGTGATGTGCCTGGGTGACCTAATCTACTAACCAGTTAACGTTTCCTCTATGAACTCTAACCCTCCTGCAATATGGCGCCTATTGTCTAGAGTTAAACTAACATCTTTCGGTGTGTTACGTAATACTAGATGCTATCCCATTATATCAATCCCTGGTTGTAAATTGACTTGTCTGTCCTCGTCATTTGCAATAAAACCTATTCAAGTGCAATTTTAATAGTGCCATCCCAATTCATAATGAGGAATGGTAGGTAGGGTGCGTTTTTCAATTTTTTGATTTTGTTTCTACTTGAAATGAAATCAAAATAAATATTGTTCTGTTGCCATAATTGCAGTTTTTTCAATAAAAAAAAATAGATGAGGAATAATAATTATTCCATATTTGAATCTATTGTCCCATCAAGAATAGAGTGTCTTCAAAAACTTCAATCAATTCATCTGACAAAGTGAAACTATTCTGGTCATTCAATTTTGTTTCGCTTGCACCTGTTATATCACAGGCGTTGGTAGAGAAGGCACACTTCTCTGTCTTCACCGAAGTAGTGATGTAAACACTAACATGATTAATTACCATAGCTAGCAATGGACATACACTATTTTTTTGTTCCACTTGAACCCATACTATAGGCTATTCGCTGTCGATGTGACGTAATTAATCGGATTAACTACCATAGCAATTGATGAATACAATTTCGAATATATAGCCCTGCACTTCATCGTTCACGTGGCACCTATGCATTAAACCATAGTTGTCAAAGAAATGCTAATCACTCGCCATGTAAGATTAGTATTTATGAAAAGAGTATATTCAATCTATGTTTGGTGACATACGCGGGTGATTAGTGCAATCTGCTTGATGGTAGTTATTGCGATTATTACGTCACTTCGACAGTGAATTGGCCTATAGACGAATCAACAAGCCAAGTGATGGTCAGAATTTATTCGGCCATTATACGCTGGGGAAGTTGCGTAATTAATCGGATTAATTACCATAGCAATAGGTGAAAACAATTTTGAACATATCGCGCTGCGCTACAAGCAGGTTACACTCATCACCTGTACTGTGTATGTCTGCAATCATAGATTGAATACAATACTGGTCTTTTCAAAGATCTTACAGGTGCAGCATGATATGGTTCAATGAAGAGGTACCGCCTGAACGTATCAGTGTATAACGCGGTATATTCAAAAATTGTTTTCACCTATATTGCTATGGTAGTTAATCCGATTATTAAATAACTTCGCCAGCGTATTGGAAATAAAAGATGTGAGTTCATAAAAACGGCAATGTCTTTTGCCGGGTTATAGGTCAAATCGATGTGGAGAGATGAGAGGTCCGACCAACAGCCATAGCGAATGGTTATGTTCAACTAATTCCAGCGGACGGTCTGTGGCTAATAAAATCGTCTTTGACCACATGCGCAGATCTGTCTCGTCAGGAAGATATTTAATATCCCGAATTTATAATAGGCCTATGCTTACCAGTTCCATCGTATAACCGATCTGCTAGAGAATATTTGTTACCATGTTTAAAACCCTTAATTAATTCGTCTTTATCGTATAATAAAATGTAGCCAAATGTATATTATGTGTCACACGGTTTTATGCTGAACCACTAGCTGGCTATGTTACATACATCTATGAAATGACAAAGGTGAATTTTGATGATTTTACGATCGTCCGGATGAAAATCACTGAATGGGTCTTTGTTCCCCTCTCCTTATCCTGCCAATATTATATGAATCAAAGAAAAAAAAGAAAAGGAAAATTAAACAAGAAAAAAAGACAAAGAAAAGAAACAATAAAAGCAATAGAATAAATTAAACTAAATATGAAAAAAAAACTGATCACGAAAGGAGTCTTTAGAAAATGCAAGAAAATATAAATGAAAAGTTTGAACAATATTTTGTTTATAAAAGTTTTCACCGTGATGAGGCTCACACCATCTTTCTAAAGAACCAAAATCTTATGCCTTGCCAATGAGCTATGCTCGTGAGATGCAAATAAAGATAAAATAATACATTGTATACCTGCTTGTGTCGGTAAATGATTTGCTCAAATTCCATAATGATATAAATTGTGGAGGGCGCTGCGTGAAATATGCTATCATCAAGTCGCTTCTATTCGTATAGACGGGTTTCTACGGTATTAAATTATACAATAGGCCTAGACCCAATGGCTTGAATCGGGCCTTCATTTCACCAATATGAATATTTTGGCTTCATCTGTCTAAATAATTTGTAGACAATAATAGTAGTGCCAAAATTGTCAACCAAATGGCTTCAATATTTTGGGATTTCATTTTACAAAGGTTTCTCAATTCGGGAGGCACAACACCCCCGGGACATCACCCCACATTTAGGAATGTAGGCCTATTGACGACCCCTCCAGTCTGATACGTTTATATTTTAATAATATGATACATGTATCATGAGCTGCTGCTATATTTTAGCGGTCTTCAACCAATGAATTGTTACCGGTCTTCGTTTTATACCAGTGCAGTGGGGTCCCGAGTGGAAGATAGTGGGGGTTGGCCTATTGTCCCCGGTATTTTTAAAATTGAACATATATCATTGTTGATTAGTACCAGGGCTTAATGCAAATTTCAATCAAATTAGGCATAGGCTATTACTAGGCCTATTAGGCATAGGCCTACCATACCGTAAAACATCAACAGTTCATGTATACAAACTTGAATGCATTTCACCAAAGCGTAGTGCCTCGGTCTCTCGGGTAGTTTTCCCATCTCATAAATCTCGAACAATTTTTAGAATAAATGAAAAACACTTACTTTTCGTACTACATCTTCTACATTGTCCAGCTATGATATGAATTGTCTTGATCATATGAAGGCCTACTTGAAAGAGGAACGTTCGACATAATTTTATACCAGAAGATGCTAAAACACGCAAATCTTTCTACCAAGCAGACGGTTTGTGAAGCACAAACTTTGTGAAATATGGTTTCGACCGCGACCGCATCACTGCGCGTGTCGTCTGCAATGGTAAAATCCTAAAATAGAAATAGGCCTACAAAACAAGAAACAAACATATCCTTTTACAATTTGTTGCGGCAGTTAGCAGTTGTTATAGGTAAGAATGACTTTTAATTCAGTCCTCATCAACAATTTATTGTAAATTTTACTCGAGGCACTTTTTTTTCCGTGCGTAATATAAAGTTTCAATTTGGTGCACCGGCAGATAATGATATGCGGCAGCGCAGGTGCTGTGAGATGCAAGTCAATCAGCTGATCAATGTTTGTCATGTTTGTAGTAGAGCTAGGATTATTGGCTGGGAGTTTTGGTTTAAAATTCAGGGTGAATTATGCTGAATTCCTGCAGGTTGTCAATCCCATAATTAAAGGCTACTTGTAAAAGACATTATCACTTGAGATGTCTAATTTTATAAGAAATCGTATACAACATTAGCACAGAAGGCCTATTATTTTTTGTAGTAGGCGCCGCGCCGTAGGCCCTACCCGAGAGCACATCAGACACATCAAAATTGCATTCTGAATACAAGGAATGTCCTTCTGATATCAAACAATTTGGAGATATAGACCTAATACAAATTTTATGGCAAATTATTAAAAATATATATTTTTGATAGGGCATATCAGTCCTAGAAGTAAACTTTCTAAATCTAATGATATGTAGTCCTACTTAAAGTGTATGTAGCTGGGAGCAGGGATGAAAGTGGCTTAAGTGACTTGGCAGGAAAAGCCTGAAAAGCGCGTAAATTTGGGCTATAAAGCCTCAAAACGGGCTGAAAATAAATAAAAGTGCGGAAATTTGGAGTAGCAAAAGGCCTGAAATCAGGCAATTGCCTGAAAACTGACATCCCTGTGGGAGGAAAAGCCGTCCATCATTTGAACATTTTGACCTTTCGTATTGATTTTTCCCCAAGAGACCTACATTTTTTAGTTATTGGGGGGGGGGGGAATGTTAGGACAATTTGTAAATATATAAAAATCGCGAATTTCAAAAATCTAAATTAGGCCTATTTGATATCAGAAGGGCATTACTCATAAAAATTCAGAATACAATTTGATGTGTCTGAAGTGCTCTCATGTCACATAAAATACTGTGCAAACGTTGCTATCCGATTCCTTAAAAGGGCATTTCGTGATCCACAGCATCATCCCTCACTTTTCTGAAAAAAGTTTCAAAAAAATTATACCACTGGAAAACCCTGGCTACATAAGTTTTTTATGTACAAAAGATTTTGCAGATTAATTCGTTTTGCAAAAATATCGTGAAATTTGAATTACATTCTGGTACACCATAACGAACTAACGAAATTACAACATGGGGGGTGCTATCATTTTCTTCGGAAGGGGGGGGGGTCCGAAATATACTGGGGGCGTCATAAATTTTTGGAAGAAAAATAGCAGGGGGGGGTCATATTCTTTTTTTTTTTTGATGACCAAAATGTAGGGAGTCACAAGATGACCACAGATAGTGTTTTTTATTCCAAAAGACTGATTTCAATACAATTTTAGCCTGTTTAGGGCGCACTGTGATCAATGCAGTGGTGGGTGGTCGTGGTGGTGGTGGGGGGGGTCATAGAATGTTTGTTGCCGAAATAAGGGGGATCGCAAATTTTATTGACGCCGACTTTTTGTAAGTTTGGGACCCCCTCCTAAATTGATAGCCGCCTTGAGCAGTGTATCACATAATCACGTAGGCCTATATCTCGTAAAAGCAAAATCGGAATCAACTGAAATTTTGGGTATAAGCTTTTTTTTTGGATTTCTACTGAAAAATGTCATAAAAAGAGGATGCCAGGATCACGAAATACTCTTTAAGTCAGTCACTATTTAATGAAGTTGCTGAAAAAAAAAATAAAAAAACATTGTCTTTTTCTTTCATTTTTGTCAGGGGTATAGCTCTGCCCCCCCCGGCTACGCTACTGACCCAAAAAAAATAGACCCCCACCCTCACGTCTGCTCAAAATTTCTGGATCCCATCTTGTTTTCCCCTTTTTCTCCCCTCATGGTTCAAGAAAAAAAATGCAGATTTCCTCTCAACACCACACACCCCAATAACCCCCTCTTAAAATTCCCACTCCCCTCTTTTGGTCAATCTCAGCTAAACTTGTTCCTGTAGGAGCAGGCCTGCATGCAACCGGTACGCCTCTCCCAGTCAATGAGCCGAATGATCAATTGTAATCGTATCATGAAGTGAAAAATGCACATCATCTTGTATGTGGTCTGAATCGTTTTCTTACTATCGTTTTACTTCGTATTACGTGCATTGAATATCCAGTATGTTGACTTTCCAGTTTTAGGTGCTCCGCGCACTTTGAAGTCTATCATCAATGCCAAAATTGCCAAATATGCATACACGCCGTGTTGCCCAAATAACTGCCACATTTATTATAACTCCCCCTATTCTATATCATCACCGCGATCGTCTTTCACATAAAATCAAACTTGTCAGACAGAATAAATGAGTAATGAAATGAGTAATAAATAAATAAATAAATAAATAAATAAATAAATAAATAAATAAATAAATAAATAAATAAATAAATAAATAAATAAATAAATAAATAAATAAATAAATAAAAATAAATAAATAAATAAATAAATAAATAAATAAATAAATAAATAAATAAATAATTACATTGATTTCACGACTAAATACAATTCAATACACATTTTTTTTTACTTTCCAAGACATTTAGCATTTTATTATAGTGATTGATCCATCACTCTTGTGTAGAAACTCTTAATTGTGTAGAAACATGCAAAGACAACTATATTTTAATATATTTTATTCAATTAAAACATGAGCTTAATATACCAGTACCTTTTGTATGGTAATGCTAAGTTTCAAGTTTTAAAATAGAACTTCCAAAAAGGTTAAATGTAGATTTTTGAAAATAATCCAAGTTTTTAAGCACAGTATAATATGTTTTTTGAGGGGAGGGGGGGGGACACATCAAATTGCACTTTGAATACGAGGAATGTCCTTCTGATCATCATAATTTTTTTTTTTTTAATTTGCGATATAATACAAATTTTATGGCAAATTATTAAAAATTTATATTCCACATATTCAAAATGCAATTTGGTGTGTCTGATGTGCGAGATATTTTTAATATTTAAAAGTCATGGCGTGAAGTGTATTCAACTTTTGATATGATATTGTGATGGTTAATCAATATTGAATTAATGATATCTAAATCGTTTTGTTGTAGGCCTACCATCTGCGATTCAATTTCTACATGTAACCTTTTTATGGGATACAAGGTACTTATAAAAGAATGCTTTCATCTGCCACAACTCACTGGATTAGGGAACAAACCAAAAGATCGATGACGTCCTATAAACGAAACTAGTTTCGTTTAGGGGGGAGGGGGTAAAAATACTCGATTACGTTTGTACAAAAACATCGGTCTGAAGAATGTGCCATTATTATTATTATGTCAAAATGTTCAACATTTCATTATTACGTTTCTGGCAGGGGAGGGAGGGAAACGAAACTCGGCTGAGAAACTGATGGCTTTAAACTAATTACGTTTATAGGAGGCGTCATCGATCTTTTGGTTTGTTCCTTAATAAATATACTGATGGCTTTATCCATTATCACAAACATATTGAAATATGTTAATATTTTTAACCACATGGTGTATATTTCTAAAATGATAAAATTACCATCATTTAAACTTGCATTTTTTACCTGATGGCATTGCCTCCCCTAGAAAATCCTGGCTATGCCACTGCTTGGTATTGTCATGTACTTGTTCTTAAAATGGATCATTGAAATTCTTCAAGAAAGTATGTATCTCAGATATTCATACTTTAAATGCATGCGACATGCACCATGAATTAGGGGTAAAATTTGATATGCTCAATTTGACAAATAATAAACATGCTTACATGTAAAAATAGCAAATTTGCAACTTGTTAATATACTGGGTACTATAGAATGGAAAATGAAATTGCCAACAAATTTATTGCATACAGGGTGTATCAAAATGATTGGTACCCATCAGCTTTGTTGTCTAATGAAACGGCTGTTTCTTCCACATTTAACATAAGATCCTCTTGATATGACTACAACCTATAGTTTTATGACCTTTTATATATAACATAATCTACAAATCAAGGTGGACGTTATAATGAATTTTGATGTGGAGGTGTTCGGGGCGGTGTTGGCCATGGGTACCAATCATTTCGATACACCCTGTATAATCTATGCTGAATGTATGGTACAAGAAGAAAAGAAAATTAGCTCATTATTTTTTGCTTCATTGTGCCACATAAGGCCAAAAAATTAATTGTTTGGTTGCCCTTCCAAGACAATAATTTGGAGAGTCGGTAGTCAATCCTTTTTTTTCTTCTTTTTTTTTCATGGGCTCTTCCTACATTTTTCTCCATTTTGAAAAGGCTAGTATCGACAAATGCTTGATCATTTTATGGTAAAGAATTGTGCAATTTTGGACTGAATTTAAATGGAAATACTTCTTGTTTTTAATCAAATATGCATTTAATAAATAAAATGAGTGAATAACATAATGAAATGTCCTTGATACTGTTCAAATTTAAGGTTTCTTCTAAAAAAGTGATTTGGGAAAAAACAACCCAAGATTTCTAATTTTTTCGGTCGGTCGCTGAGGGCAACCAAACATAATTTTTTTGGGCTAATGAGATGTAATGGGAGGACAACACCTTATTGACTGTATATTATTTTATTTTTAAAAGTTGCTTGTTTACAAATTAGTTGTTACATTCAATATACATGTAGAATGCTTTTTGTCCTAAACTTTAAACTATAACCTTAAACAGGGTGTAGAATATAGATAAGCATAATACTTTTTACAATTCCCCAATCATCCTTTGTTTTTACACACAAATAAAATCTCTAAATGATTAAATATACTTTTATACTGTTTAAGTCATACAGTAGATATATTTTTATTTACATATACATGTACAGTAACTAGACACATATTTCAGTGCACAAAATTTTTTTGTAATGTTCTGTGAAATACCTCAAATATTCACCCATTGCACGGATCCACAAAGTGTGTGCTCCGTGTACACCTGTCAAACACATGCTGTAATTACCATGTAAGCTTTGCAAAAGCATTCTGGCACATTGCTGGAAAAGCATGAGAAACAAAAATGCACATTTTGCACATGCGTTTGCCCCGGGGCATTTGCAGGGAGAACCTCATTTTGGTAGCAAGATGACGGATCCGTGCAAAGGGCGAATAGGCCACTGTGTTGTAATTTCATTCTGTTAACCAGAACACAATACAAATTTGACAATACTTCTGCTAAACAACTTATTCTGCAAGAAATTTTTGTATAAATACATGTTGCCAGTAGTTTCAAGTGGTATAAAAATCTCAACTATTTTTTACAAAGCGGGGAGATGAGGCTGTGTATCACGAAATGCCCCTTTTAATTCTTGCAAATGATTTATCTAAAATTAAAATAAATATTATTCATGCCATCATTATAGATAGCAAATACAGACAGCGGTGTACCGGAGGTATCAATATTTACACTCAATGGGCTATTCCAGTTGAAATCCACACTACCCCTGTGGAAAATTTTGGAAATATCTTCCACAGGGGGGTGGGGGTATGTTTTTCAAATGTAATCGGTCAGGGTTAATCATTTTGAAACCCATACTCCCCATGTAGTATGGCTTTACCTATATCCTCCACAACTGGAGTGAGTGTTTCAAATGGAAGATATTGTCTATTCTATTCTAAACTCATACTCCCTCCGCTGAAGACTTTAGCTAAATCTTCCACAGGGGTAGTGTGAATTTTAAATGGAATAGCCCAATGTAGTAAACATAGTGCAATAACACTTTACTACCAATGAGACATCCCATCAGCAGCTCACAAATATCAGATCAGCTTCTATTGGAATATTAAGCATCGGAATGTCAAGGGAAACCCACATCGATCAAGCATTTTCAAGATTTCATGATGATGATGATGAATTGCCTCATCTCAGCAAGTTATCATGTTGTGATATTACTCAGAAATCTGGTTACAATAAAAGAGCTTTAAGGGATTGGATATCAACATTTGCACAGTATTTTTTGTGGGACATTCACATCAGACATATCGAATTGCATTCTGAATGAGGACTGTCCTGATGATATCTAGAAATATTGATTTTTTGAAATTGGTGATATAAAATATATTTTATGGTAAATTATTAAAAATGTATATTTTTCATATTTAACAGTCCTCAAAGTAAATAAATCTATATGTACTTAAAGTGTGTATGTAGCTGGGAGGAAAAGCCAACAATCATTTTGACCTTTCCTATTGAAGGTAAACATTTTTTTCCCCAAAAGACCTAAATTTTGGGAAAAAATCCCAGCTACATACACTTTAAGTATATATCATTACAGGGTCTTAGCTAGCCACCCGTCTGGCCGTCATTTTAGACGGCCAGTTTGCTCCTGGGATGGGCAAAATGAATGCCTTTGACAGATGCTATATTATAAATTGTTTGTTTTGAGAAGCTAATTAACCTTTTTAGTAGACCCAATTTGTAGTACAAGGCCATATCAGCACATATTTGAACTCTTTGACCCCCAATGGGCTATAAATGTCTGGGAAATGTTTTAAAGGTCAAATTAGGACAGGCAATTTTATTCAAATGACGGGCAACCCTCAATTTCTAGCTAAGACCCTGATATCATTTGATTTATAAATTTACTTTGAGGACTGTTAAATATCAAGAATATAAATTTTAAATAATTTGCCATAAAATTTGTATTATATTGTGAATTAAAAAAAAAAGATCATTTGATATCAGAAGGACATTCTTCGTATTCAGAATGCAATTCGATATTGCTCTCAGGTCCCACAAAAAATATTACTGTGCAAAAGTGGGTGACCGACCCCTTAATACTATTTTTTGCTACAACTTTTAGCTTAACAAATTTGTTTTTTAATCTCTTATGAGACCTTATATATGTTACATGTACAGCACACACAGATGTAGAAAGGTTGCAGAAGTGATTTGTGATGACAAAGAACAAGCTCAGAAACTATTGATTTCTAACATTCAGATTGTGACAATTCACCCATTGCATGGTTCCGCCACATGAGAAGGAGAGCTTCGATCTGGCAGCATGCATGAATGGGAATTGAACCAGTCACATAACATTGTGTCAAGTTATGGAATTCTTCCTTTCATGTCATGCCAGTTTGAGGCTCTTCTTCCTTCCTTCCTTAAAAGTGCAAGCTCACATAAGTGAGAATAGACGCACTACGTCTTGCATCATGGCAGAATCATGCAATAGATGAATTGCAAATTACAAAGCATGTGACCTGTTTCGGAGTAATAATTTGATTAAAACATGTACACAAAGATCAGTATATACTGATATTAGCAAAAATACATGTTATGAAAGAGCATTTTGTACACAAGTCATATTTCTACCCATGCAAACATTTAAGTGACCTTTTCAGTGTAAATTCCATAAGCCTTTGCTGGTAGACCTGATGTTGTCACAGCTTTGAAATGCATAAAGTTTTATTCAGATTTCCTTTGACAGCTCAACCATCGTGTATACGTGCGCGACGTCATTGGACCTTGTACAAATAATATGCGCTGGATGGCTAGCAGTACGCTTAATTTGTGAAAGGAAATCTGAATAAACCTTTAGTAAGGCCGTATGCAGACTCCGAGTATTAGACGTGACGTCAAATGGTAACATTTCAGATCTATCCGCAAAGGCTTATGGGATTTACCGAAAAGGTCAAGTCCAGAGGTTCAACTGAGGAACAAAAGCATCCTGTGCCATCCACATCCATATTTGTCCCTTTGCTACAAGGCAATACCATATCTGATGAGAAGAATGATAATGAGTATATACAGTTGCTCATCTGTATAATTAATTTGTTTGAGAGATTTCTTATGAGACATGACAATTTACCAGTACATCAAATACAATTTGTTTGTCCCAACACATAATGGCGTACGTGAAGGACAAAATGTGTTTCCGAGCAAAACGTTTTTGAAAGATATGCTACTAGTAATAGTCGATATTCCTCAACTGTTTAATATCTCTCAGTGGCCCGATTCCATTTGAAAGTTTAAGGTTCAAATTATTAAACTGTATCTTTAATAGTTAACTAGGATTAACTATTATACATGTAGGATAATAGCTAGCTCTAAACCTATACCCCACTATGTGATACAAAAAATTTAGAAAATCACTCTATGCCACTATGTGGTGCAACAGACAAATTTAGGTAAAAAGAAGAATCCCATCTACAGCTCTTACCTTCTCTCCAATCTGGTCTTAGCATATGCATTTATGATTTCCCAACAAACACAAGTATGTTTATAAAACATAGTTCTATTTTCTAAATGTTTTATTGGACTCTCAAAGATTAAAAAATGTTTTAAACATTTTCTATAAAAAATAACTAAATTTAGTAAATTAATGTAAGATATAATGTTGTTAACTTGCTACTTTCTAAAATATTTGTGATAAAACAAAAGAAATTACTATATTCAAAATGCTTTTTACCAACATTTGAAAATGTTTTGATAATAGTATGATTTCTATAGCCTTTTTAGAACCAGATTTTTTTTGCAACATTTGTCTACTTTTTTGAAAAGTACAAAACATATTGTTTTTAGGGTTGATTTACATGAATTCATGTATGTGACATTTAATATATTATTATGCATACATGTACTATATATCCTTAATAAGATTAAAGCATGAGAATATACAAATCAGGGTTACAATTTAGTGAATGTTCTTTTAGATATATCCCAATAATCTTGCTGGTGAGTACTCTGTACACTTGTTGGCAAGTTATAAGGTGGGCGAACACTTGGGATGTTTGTGAAGCCTCCTGGTATAGGTATT
Organism: Amphiura filiformis; assembly: GCF_039555335.1. Taxonomy (NCBI): domain Eukaryota; kingdom Metazoa; phylum Echinodermata; class Ophiuroidea; order Amphilepidida; family Amphiuridae; genus Amphiura; species Amphiura filiformis. The sequence goes on along the minus strand of NC_092633.1, from coordinate 38,867,890 downwards.
TGCTGATGTGGATGCAATGATGGAAAAGGTGGCAATACAGGCTGCTGTTCACTCGTAGACAGAATAACTGATGGATGAGTAGCAAGGGTTACTAAAGGTTTGATATCTGCATGAGCTACAAGATTTGGGTCTTCTGGACTTGCAATTTCAATTGGCTTTATATCCTGATATTGACTTGGTCCAGCTACAGATGATGGCATTTCTTTATCTGCTTCTTGAATGGTCGCACCAGGTTGCCTCTGCACATTATCAGACAAGTCAATATCAACTGGCTGTAAGCCAAGTTCACGGCAATCACTTTCCGTCGCTGTAGCTAGAAAAGATGCAAACTCCTTCGAGTGTTCCTCAGTTTTATCTTCATCAGCTGCATCTCCTCCTTCAATTGTTTCTGCAATGCTAGCAGTAATGAACGTCTTAACAGTCTCCTCGTCAACTTCTTTGCACTTTGGTATTGGAATCTTCCACATATCTATTCCATGGGCAGATTTCTTGTGACTTTTCAGACTGACGTTGTGAGTGAAGGCTGAAGGACACAAATCACATTTGTAAGGTTTCTCTCCCGTGTGAATTCTGATATGACCTCTTAAATTTGACTCATTGTTAAATCCTTTACCGCAGTATGTACAAATCAACGGCTTGGCTTCCACATGAATCAGCCTGTGCCGGCTCAGATGGTAGTGAGTTTTAAAGCCTTTACCGCAAGTATCACATTGGTGAGGCCGCGCTGCGGAATGGAACCTCATGTGGCTTTTCAAAGCATCCGCAACTGGAAAGGACTTTCCGCATATCTTGCATACGATCTTCACGCCCCTTGCTTTGGCATCATGTATGTTCATATGCAGCTTCCATGATTCAAGAGAATTGAGAACTTTCCCACATATATGACATACCGTCGGTCTTCTATTTCTATCATGGAGCCTTCTATGTTCATCTTTGCTTTTCATTATTTCATTACAGGCAAGACAGCGGAACAGAACAGTGGAATCTCTTTCTAGTTTGAATACCCTAGAATTAAAATTGAACCTTTTAGCTTTATTCCCTTCCGTTACTTCCTTTGCCTCTGTTTTCTCAGTTCCTTCATGTGTTTTCTCAGTTCCTTCATGTGTTTTCTCAGTTCCTTCATGTGTTTTCTCAGTTCCTTCATGTGTTTTCTCAGTTTCTTCATGTGTTTTCTCAGTTCCTTTATGTGATTTCTCCACATCCTCAGAGAGAGCTTTTTTATGTTCTGCATTATAGTGATCCTCTAACTCGTACAGTAATTCTTTCCTGGTCGAACAGTATTTGCACTCAAAGACTTTGCTGGCTTTGGAATATCTGCCCCAGTTCCTGTCAAAAGTTGGGAAAAGATTTATTGTATTTTACAATAAAATAATGGCATTGTAACTCAAAGAACAAGAACATACTGATAAATGTACATGGCTTGCAATGTTATAAAATGTATTCACAATTCAGTACATGTACTATTTAAATTAATATATTTACCACATGGAGTTGAATACTTAAAAACCTTTTCTTTAATAATAAAATGGCCATATTTCAAATCACAGTTTCTTAATTGTGAATTAACCTTTTCGGTAAATCTCATTATAAGCCTTAGTTGGTAGACCTGAGATGTTGTCATGTCGATGCGCACATACTGCTCATTGGAGGAACAACTCTTCACGTTTTTAAGATCTTCTCTCAGAAAATACAATTGTCTCAAGTATAGGGCAAATGCCATGGAGATTCAGTTTTAAGGTCTTAAAATTCAAATAATACATGTATGCCACATAATGCACATTGACTTCATAATGGCAAGTCGAAGTCTCTTAAAAACATAACACAACAAAGCAACAGCTGGACCTGATTGATTCTTGCAACATGGAAATTTTGTGAGACTGAAATAAAAAAATTCCCGTCCTCAGTCCAATTGATTGCCATAGGGATTCTTGTTGAAGTCAGATGTGGGTGGGTGTTGGGGTTAAAATAATATATTGTATTGACAATGTGCAACCTTTCACATGTCTAATGTGAATTTTGAAAAAAATATGGAAAAAGCAACTTGGAACACCAAACATTTTAAAAACTTTAACATCAGACAAAATACAAAGTTTAAATTAACCTATATGCATATATTATGAAACCAAGGACTGTTTAGGGCCCACCTATTCACCAAAATTACATCTGTAAGTAAGTGCATTATTATGCAAGAATGTGCATGATTTACTTCTAGAGGTTCTTCAAATGAATATTCTACTCTCACAGATTCAGATTCTAATATAATTTGGCAATGATCAGCATGAACATACAATTTCGTGGTATCATACATGCAGTAAATGCCAGTTTAACTAAGCTTACTCATTTGTGTCACTTTTTCATTTTTATTCAGGTGGGTTTTATTAGGCACAATATCCAGCATATTTATAACAATTAAGGCTAATAAATATTTGAAACTATTTATCAGATCAACATTGATATTTACATTAAAAATAAATATTATATTGTGCTCAATATTACCATTATTAATGATGTTATTATATTTCCGGTATACATTGTTCACAATATCTATATTCTCAGAAAAAAATGTGTTCAAACACATACTCTAAATCCCATGGTTCTTCTTATTATACATGTAATACGCATGCTAATAATATATCATGTACGTGTCACTAGAAACTAAGAATTATAATAGTGTTGCCTGAACTTGCCTCAATAATGTTCATCTTTCATATACCTGTACCTTCCCCTTTCTCTACCAATCAATGTTGTGCAACAACATTGTAATGGTAGTATTATATAGGGGACCATTTCCAATTAAGTCTTAAAATATTCGACCAATTTTGTCTGAAATTATAGATAAAATAACACTCTACTATAAATATCATATGTTTCTTACATGTATACAAACAAGATCACTTCTCTCAAAGATACACTATCCTGATACATTATACATTACATGTAGCAAAAGATTCACATAAAATGCAAATCTCTAATCATAACATGACAATCTATAGTCCATTTGGCTTCCTCAAGAGCGTAACTTTAGTGCATGCACCAGTGTGCGTATATTAAGCATGCACATTGGCTGAAAGAACTGGAGTGTTTACAAAAGCTGTACATCTGTAAAAACATGCGTGAAGTAATACTGACAAAGTACTGACGTCACTCTTTTGAAAAAGCCAAATGGGCAATTACAATTTATAGCAATAGGCTAAATCCCCTTTTTAGCCATCTTCAAACACTATGTAGCCTTTAATTTGCAACTATAGTTCTTCAATTAAGCATGGCCAAATGGAGTTCAGCAGAGTGAACAGGGCGATAATACATTCGCTTCCGACGCTTGGCATATAATATGAAATTAGATTTCAATAATATGTACAAAATGTGCGGTAGATCCATTACCATAAATACAGAGCATTTTGTCAATATCGCACGCAATAGTCTAAAAACATCAGTTCAAAGGTCAAAACCACTTTCAACAATGAATATTTTTAAATATTCATTGTTGAAAGTAACACTTTCTGTTAGCCATAATGTATGATTTCTATTACAGTTTAATTTTGTTATTCTTTACTCGAAATGCTGATATAATATAAGTAATAAAAAAATGCCAGGTTTCTGTCCATTTTAAACCAAAATAACAAGATAAAGTGAAAGAAACCCCACTGGCTATTTTTTAAATAATGGAGTCCTATGTGGGACTAATAATGTGTGAATTATGTTGCTCTGTGCCTGACCTGTGTAAGTTGGGATATGTGTAAACACTAGAATTATTAATATGCCAAGAGGATCAGGTTTAAAAAATAGTGCATATTATAAGATCCTACATTATGGCTTTAATGATCACTTTGACACTTTCCACTGTAGTTTGCATAGGGTGCTTGCACGGAAGGTCATTAGTTCAAATCATCCTCCAGACAAGCTCCAGAAGACATGCAAATGCATGGAGTACAATACCAATCACCTGTTTGATCAAAGTAATTCTTTTGTACTCCATGCATTTGCATATCTTCTAGAGCGTGTCTAGAGGATGATTTGAACTAATGACCTTTCGTGCAAGCACTCTATAGACAAAATTATACTAGACAACACTTTAGTGTTATAATTTAGTAAATGTCCTCTTATGTATATCCCAATAATCTTGCTGGTGAGCACTTGTTGGCATGTTAAGAGGCGGGCCTCTCTGATGAATACTTTGGAGGTTTGTGAAGTCACCTGGCGTAGATATTTGCTGATGTGGATGCAATGATGGAAAAGGTGGCAATACAGGCTGCTGTTCACTTGTAGACAGAATAACTGATGGATGAGTGGCAGGGGTTACTAAAGGTTTGTTATCTGCATGAGCTACAAGATTTGTGTCCTCTGGAGTTGCAGTAGGCTCAATAGCATCATACTGACTTGGACCAACCATTGATGGCGCTTCCTTCGCATGTTCTTGAACAGTCACATCTTGTTGCTTACAAACATTACCTGATTCATCAGCAGTATCAGCTTGCTGTGTGCCAAGTTTAAGGCATTCACTTTCAGGGAAATTCACTGCAGCAAACTCCTCAGGGTCTTTGTCAGCTGCTTCTACTCCTTCAATTGTTCCTGCAATGCTAGCCGTAACTAACGTCTTGACAGTTTCCTCATCAACTTCTGTGCCTTTTTGCTCTGAAAGCTTCCACATATCTATTCCATGGGCAGATTTCTTGTGACTTTTCAGACTGACGTTGTGAGTGAAGGCCAAAGGACATATATCACATTTGTAAGGTTTCTCTCCTGTGTGAATTCTAATATGACCTCTTAAATTTGAATCATTGTTGAATCCTTTGCCACAGAACGAACAAATCAATGGCTTGGCTTCAACATGAATTAGTTTATGCCTACTCAGATGGGTGTTAGTTTTATAGCTTTTCCCACAAGTATCACATTGGTGAGATCGAGCTTTGGAATGGAATTTCATGTGTTTGTTCAGAGAGTCCACAATTGGAAATGATTTGCCGCATATCTTACAGATGATCTTCACACCCTGTGCTTTGGCATCATGCCTGCTCATATGTAGCTTCCATGACTCAAGAGAACTAAGAACGTTCCCACATACATGACAAACCATTGGTCTTCTATTCCTATCATGGCGTCGCCTATGTTCGTATCTATGCTTCATTATTTCATCACAGGCAAGACAGCGGAACACAATTTTGGCATCTCTCTCTAACTTGAATACTTTAGAATTAAAATTGCACCCTTTAGCTTTATTCCCTTTCTTCACTTCCTTTGTCTCTGTTTTCTCAGTTCCTTCACATGATTTCTCCACATCTTCAGAAGTTGTTGCAGTTTCTTTATGTTCTGCATTATAGTGATCTTTTAACTCGTACAGTAAATCTCGCCTAGTCAAACAGTATTTGCACTCAAAGACTTTGCTGGCTTTGGAATATCTGCCCGAGTTCCTGTCAAAAGTTGGGAAAAGATTTATTTCATTTAAGGTTTAATGTTTTTTGACAGTAACCCAAGTACATAAACATACATTGTCTTGCTTGAAATGTTATAGAGTTGGATATTCTTTGAAAATAGTTTCTTCAATTTCACCGCAGCCCATACATGTATTTCAACACATTTGTGACATGACCTGATCAAGTCAGGCCAAAGTAGGAAATTTTGACAATTGTGTTGTATTGTTACCATTTACCAGCTTCCACAGTACTTAAGCTTTCTGATGTTAAAATCTGTTAGTCTCTAGCATATTTGGTTGCAAATTTATTAACGTTTTATAAGTCTATTTGCTTAACCCCATGAGAACTACTTGCCGATTGGTCGAAATGAATATTGTGTCCAATTTTGAACCAATCAAGGAGGTTATTAATAAGATCATCTGCAAAGGCAAATTTGATCATAAATAGTTATATTTGGAAATTGAAATGAGCATTTCAATTTATCAACCAAGTCAGAAATGTTGTTTGATGACCAGTAGTGTCCAGGGGGTTAAGGTTTTTGCATGATTGTATTTATATTTGACAATATCTCAAGTTTCATTATTGCTGACTTTGGCAGATGTCGCATTTACATAAAATACCATAAACCTGTTGTCAAGTAGTAATGTTTGTCAGATTTTTGTTCAAAATGAATTCATTTGCATTAAAAACCTTTTGGAGGAACAACCCTTCAATTGTCTATAAAAAAAAAAGATTCTTCCTTCAAAATTCATATAAATGGTGAAAGGTAGCACATTGACTTTATAGGATGAATGTGTGAGAAAATATTGGACAAAAATGAAAACCAAACCAAAATGGAATAACATACACACACAAACCCAGACAGACAGAAGGAATACACTATCACAAGAGTCCCTTCATGGCCAATTAAAGTCCCTTGATGGCCAATATAAAGCCAGAGGGATAAAACTGTCTATTTATGCCCTGACCTCAAGGACGTACATCAGGTAAATCATACCCTATTCATTACTTATTGTGATGTAAGAGTAAGATATGGTACTTACTTTTTGCCTGGTTTCTTTTTGGTTCCCTCTGTTTCATTTCCTGCTTTGCCTTGGGCTGCTTTGGGGCTATCAGTGCCATCTTTTCTTGGTCTTCTTTTTCCCTGCTTCTTTGTTGATTTCTATGTGTATAATCATAATAATTTCAGCAACTTAATAACTAAGCAACTTACAAAATAAACAGACACAAGTCCAGTGTATAACAGTTTGCTGAAAATCAGTGAAACCAACTGTCAACTCTAGCAGAAGATCTCCTAGAAACACTGATTTCAGCATCTCACACATGGCTCTGAAATTATCTGGGAAAATAACCTGCTGAGTGCAGTTGAAGTTTTAATCTTTCTACTTCTTACAAGTTAGTGAGTTTTGCAAGCCTTCACATATCCTGCAAATGAATGGTTCCATTTCAAACATTTAACTAATTCTTGTACATTGAGATATAGTTTCATTGTTGAGGATAATTTGCATTTCATTATTGGGTCTTGTCTGAGCACCCTGTTTATAGGCACTGCCTGCTTATACGCAATTCATATAGCACAATCATTTTTGTGATTTCAGCCTACCTTTTTTGGTTTTACAGGTGTTTCTGTGCTTGTTGTGGAAGAACTTTCACTAACTTTTCTTCTCCTAGTTTGTCTAATGGGTCGTTTTGACTTTGATGTCTCCACTTCATCATCTTCGGGATTATAATCTTCATCTGGGTCATAGTCATCATCCTTTGGATCGTCAAGACCCAAGCCATACATGTCAAAATCCACTTCCACTTCCTCCTCATCATCATCCTCTTCTTCGTCTGCGTCTTCCTCTTCCTCTTCTTCCTCTTGAAGTATGTGTCGAACCTGTGCTTGTTTTCTTCTAGACTTTCTTTGTCTTGATGTTTTATCTTCCCTCCAGCCTCCAAGTGCTTTGATTTCTTGTAGAACCTCCCAACCTTCTTCTGAAACATGCTGCAAACATAGTGTTGCGTAGAGAGGAGGTGGAGCAAGTTTTGCTTGATCAGACCAGACTAGGAAGTTACCACCAATTAAGTCATAGCTGCAAATGAAATTCAATATCTAAATGTCAAAATTTTATTGGCCGATTGGCGGCACCAGAAATATTTTCATGGGGGGTGGGCAAGGGTGACTGTTTGGGGAGTGCCAAGTGGGCTTATTTTCTGATTTTGCTTTATCTTGACAGGGGAAATGCCCAACATCAGGGGTGTGAGTGACCACAGATAAAAAAATCTGAAAAAATCTGAAAAAGTCTGAAATTTGGCAAGCTCCTATACTTTTGTACAGAGAAAGTGTAGAAAAAGAGATAAATATCAAGATCAAAAAATCTGAATTCAGATTTTAATCTGAACTCTCACACCCCTGCAACATTGGGGGAAATGCTTATCTGGCTTCCCCAGTGCTGCCACTGCAAGATGTGTAGCCAAGGAAAAGTGCTTTGTGTGTTTAAAAATTTATTATCAATATGCAAATAACCAGACATAATACTATACAGCACAAAGGCAATATATGCAAATAAGCTTGTTATATACAAAACTACAGCACAAAATGAAGTCATACATGTATATATATTTGTGAATATTCTGAATCATCCAGGTAATTTTTATAGATCAAGTAAAATTAAATATTAAACTGTTCAACTGTTCATCTGGACTTACTGTTTTGAGCTGACTACATGTACAGCAACAAGTCTCATCCGAGACCATTAGGCCTGAAGACGGATCTCAGATGAGACCAGATGAAGTTTAATATCTAATTTTACTTAACTCTATCATCCTACCAAGTTAGAAGTTTTAAATTGGTTATTCACTGTAGAAGTAGTGATGTACATGTAACAGGATTTATTACCATAACAATGGGTTACACTATGTTTTAAAGGAAATGTCCGGCAATCACAACATTATGTCTTATATGTTGGAAAAGTAATTATCAAGCACAAACTACATGGTTTTATTTAAAACAAACTCATATTAACCATAAAAACGAATAAAAACAGCAATCTGTCAACATGCGATATTCAAAATTCCAGCACCGAAATTTTCTAGAGCAATGACGTCATGGTTATTTGTGCTCATTTGTCGTCAGGCTTCATCGAATTATTAGGACATCATTGCTCTAGACAATTTCGGCGCGGGAAGTTTTGAATATCGTGTGTTGAGAGATCGATGTTTTTATTTGTTTTAATGGTTAATATGACTTTGTTTTAAATAAAACCCTGTGATTCGTGCTTGATAATTATTTTTCTAACATATAAGACATAATGTTGTGATTGCCGGACACTTCCTTTAAAATGTATTGCACTGCACTAGATGTTATGCCATTCCTCTGCATTGCACATAGATTATCAAAGAACAGGGATTAGAATAGAATTATGATCCAGGTCTTTATAAAGACCTGGATCGAAATTCTATTGAATTTTCACATCATGCTGAATCTGCACCTGTAAGAGCGGTACTGTAGTCAATCTATCATTGCACACATGATACACAGGTGATGATGAGTGCATCCTGCTTTATATAGTGTGGGGCAATACACTGTAAATTCAAATATAGTGTTAATCATGTTACATCCCTACTTGTATTGCAAAATTGCCTGTAGGGTTCAAAGTGGATAAATGTAATTTAAGGCAAAATATATGACACAAAACTTAAAGCTATGGAGCACATCAGGTCATCACTCACCACGTACTCTATCACACTAAGTTGAAATTTATCAGTTATTGCAGTTAAGTTGCAGAGTGGGTTTTTGGATTACATCTTATCAGAGATCTGACCAACCATCTACGCCATAACATTTCACATGACAAATAAGCTCCACTCGCTTTTTTTTTTTTTTCATTTTGAGAAAAAGTACAAAATATGGTTCAGGCATAAACATGTATGTTTTAATACACTATACATCTTTGAACAAGAACAAATGATAATGAGACCAATTAAAAGGACTAATCAGAAACGATTAGGGTGATTACATAACTGATGCATGTGCAGGGTTGTAGCTAGGATATATAATTTTTAGTGCTGGGTGGCATTTGATGAAAATCTTGATATTTGGCAATTTGTTGTCAACATTTACCAAATTGTTGACTAATTCAATAAAATTGTGCAATTTTAGACTCGGAGTAGTTGGCCCCAGTGCTAAAATTGCAGCTGAGTGGTGGGCTCCAAAACTGCTGCCCACCACTGCCCACTAGTTATACTGTAGCTGCAACCCTGTGCATGTGACTTTCAGTGACTTTGGCCTGTGACTTACATGTAGGCAAAAATCAGAGCAAAATCTCCAGACAAACAGCTGAGTTTAGACTATGCCATAGTCGAATTTTATTAAAAATATGTTATTATTAGTCATGATGAACCCATTTCGTTGAACTCAAAATTATACTGATGTTTATTAAAATTAAAGTATTCAATAGTAAAATGGTCATAAAGAGTTAAAAATATCGTACGATTAGTGACAATAAAAGTAATTGAATGCAACATTATCTTGCATAATTATAACGGCTCACTTTAATACTGAACAATTCTGATTTTGGAATCTACCAGTTTATTGATAGCGAACCCCAAATTTCAACTATGAACTTTGAATTGTAAGCAGAACCCCCCTGGACTTTGCTCTCTAAAACACACTGTCAAGCATACTTGTTTATCAGTCCATTAACCACAAGTATGCGCTAGATGTTTGATGAGAGATTAACTTTCGCGTCAACACAAAAGCGCCGCAAATACCACAGACAGTTGTTTACGGTGTAGTTAATGGTAATGGCGCGGGCCCAGACGATTTAAACCATAGCGAGGTATGGGCGACCAATCACAAGGCAGATCCATTTAAGATGCATTACATCATGCCCAATTTTAGTTAGGCCAGAAATTGGCCTAACTCTCCATAGAGTCCCGTGTTAAAAATATTAACCGCAAGGCAATGTCAGTAGTCCACTTGGGAAGCTAACAAACAGAGGGAGTAGGGTGACTGATCAGATATGAAAATCTATCAATTGTGCACACATTAATTAAATCAGAGTTTTAAGCTTAAATACAATATCCAGAGTATGCACAATGGGCAAGTGGACTACGGGGTAGTCTAAGCTGAGTTATACAATTATGGTGTTAAAATGAACAACTCGCCATTTGTCACCTGTAAAAATTGCCTAACTTATCCCAAACTCTTCTTTATGATTAGTCAATTTCAATGCCATTATTACAGCAGGTGTACATGCTAATAGAGACATGATAGGCAAGAACTCAATTTGGCTGAAAAGTGAGTAATAGGCAATTATCGTAGCAGGGTGACAACATTGTTGTGGGGGAAAAAACGAACTTACCAGTCCAGTAGCATTCTTGCTACTTCCATATCATCATACAAATCATGTGCTGTCTTCACATTGTCCCATCTCACAAACTCATCACGAATCTGAAAAGCTGATACACTTTCTTGTTTGATGTCTTCATCAAGTTCCTTCTTTTTCCTGGGCATGTTAATTTGCTTTGGCCTAAAATCAAAATAGACAAAGGTGGTATGGAAATTTAATCAAATATAAATATAGCAGACTTCTTTTCAAGTACCTTCCACCTGTATAATATAATTCAGGTTGGTGGTCTGATTTTACATGGTGTTTTGTACTTTATAAAATGGGACAAACCAAATCCCGGCACATCACACACAATTATTCTGTACTAAGTAATCGTGCTAGCTAGTCAGTCTACATGTAGCGAGTATAAGCTAAATTTGATAATGGTCCATACCATGCCAGTTCCTTCTTTTTTCAACAGCAGCGGGTCATGGTTTTCACTTGTATAGCTATAGTAAGTTCAGTTGAAGTATGCAAATGACAGGTAACCGATTCAGTATTTCATGATGACTGAGTACAACAAGAATGCCGAGGAATTAAAGCTTTGAGTGATGCTAAGCTGTTCAAAGTAGTCGTCACATATAAAGTAAATCAACTAAATGGGGCCTACAAATCATGTAAAAGTTTTATTGCAATACATTTATAAGTACATTGAAAATGGTTAATTGCAATCTTTGTTTTTGATTTTAAAAAATCAAATCAAATTTTAATGCGGAAAAGCTGTAACAAATATATACCGGTAATGACATCTTCTTCATCAGACCGCAAACGTAACCGAGTATTTTTACCCCCCCCCCCAAACGAAAAGTTTTGTTTATAGGACGTCATCGCTCTTTTGGTTTGTTCCCTTAGACCATGAGGTAATCAATTATTGGTACTTGTTTAGCATGGCTCAGTGACTATCTGCTCATTTTGAGAATCAGAATGATTGTGTTGTAATGTTGATTGCATTTAACATTAAGTTTATCAACTGATATTCCTTGTATTTGAGTTGTCAATTGCTGCAGAACTGTATGTATGTGTGTGTCTGAGGGCTAATGACACACATTCGATAAATGTAGGTATGAAAGGTGAATTCAAATTTGCCATCAAATCACATCATTTTATATATCAAATTAAAGCCCTTGAGTAAAGAAAGCCAAAACTGAAAACCGTTTTGTCATAGCACTTTCCATAGCAAAGTTATCTTGTCAAAGATTGACTTTCATCAAAAATATTCAGCCAACATTTAATGCATCAATTAAAAAACAAAACAGCATACATGCACATGTAGTCTCATGATAGTGCAGCTTTTCTATGTGGAACTGCTTATCACAATCCCTCTAAAATTCCATGTGTGATTTTCTCATCACAAAAATAAATCATATATTTAGGTCAAGTGAAGTATAGACAACATATTTATGTAGGTTTCCTTGACAAATCTGTTCTTTAAAATCTCTATGCAAATAAGTATTGTGTTTGGGCCCCGGTTTAGGCCAATTTGGCTGACTAGCAAACATGTTAAAACGAAGGTTTGCCTTTCATATGGCATGTACATGATGTATGGATAGGTCAAACAGCTTATCCCCTGGACAACCACTATATTTTACATTTGTACCTTTAAAATCATGATTTATAAAATATAAATAAATAAATAAAACTTAACATTAATTTATGACCTGTTTATGTTTGATTGTAATTTGTATCCTTCAGAGAGATCTATGGATCACTGCTATTGTCAAAGACAAGAGATAAAAAGAATTTATCATGTCTGACGTCATCTGTCAATCAAACTCGAGAAAACGGTTTGTTTACAAGTGTCGTGATGATGACTTGCTGGACGCGGCGGTATAACCGGGCCCCTAATTGTTAATTTTGCACCTTCAAACATAAAAACCATCTCAAAAGTTAGGTCTTTATAGTAGGAAACTTTCTTTCGCGAAGGCACCATGTCAACAATGCCTAGAAAAGTTGCTTTTTGCCTTGTAAAAGTACTTAATTTTTCACCATTTTATGCTATTTCTTTTCTCCGATCGGCACCAGATAAATTGGCCTTCCTTTTACGCGCTACTAACCTGTGTAAACCAATCAAGGATCGTAAATTGACACTTGACATCAGACGCGATAAATCTCTGTCTTTCATTTAATACTAGCACATAGTATTTGATGTCCACTTGTTCAGCATGTCCAGTTCTGAATATTTTTAATTAACCTTTTCACTGAGTTACCCAATGGTACCAGTGCTTGACAGGGGTAGCGCTAGGTTTTTAAACAAGGGGTCAAAAATGTTAAATTTTATGGAATTATAGGGATCCAAAACAATAGAAATAAAGGGTTAAAATGACCCTTTAGCAACCTCTATATGGTAATTTTGTGCGCCAAAAGCTAAAAGAATGCGCCTATGACCCCATGGCGCAAGTTCTAGCGCTACCCCTGGGTACAAAAAATATTACACACTGAAAAATGACATAAACGTCACCCATATGTACTGAAGTAAGCATAACTTTTATTCCTTACATTTTAAGTGTAATGTATACAAGTTACATTTTTGAAAAGCTTATACTACAAGGATGTTAGATATGGCAAAAAGAGATCCAAATATTCAGGGTGGGTAAAATTCCTATAGGGTGTAACATAAAAAAAAATACATATTTTGTAATTTTGCTATACCTGGGTCATCTTTTTCTCCCAAAATGTGCAAGTCAAAACAGATGTGGATATTGAAAGATAGGACAATGGCCCACACAAAATAATAAAGTGGGCGACTGTTGGTGTTCTGTGTTGAACATACAGGGTGGTCAAATTCGCCTATATTTTTTGATGCAAAAAAATTATTTTGAAGAACTTCTTTATTCAAGTAGCAGTCCTATATTTCATCAGTGAAAGTGTAAATTAGAAAGACAAATACATAGGTCATGGGTTTCTGCCCACAGTTATACTCAAATATTAAGTATGCAGGGTGATCAACATATTATACAGGGTGATCTGTACATGTTTGACTCATTAGTACGAAATTCATCAAAATCAAACAGGTTTAATGTAGTAAGTGTAGTTATGGAATATACGAACTTAATTTTCTTCTATTAAATGGCCCTTTGTACACTGTTAAGTACATTATTTGTCATCTCTATGCAAAATGGTACTATACAGGGTGACTTTAAATGGTATATTATTAGGTGGATATTCAGCACATTTAATGTCTTCATGGTCTTGAACCTGAAGTACAAATTTATTTTTTCGGGGGGACAACCAAAATGTGTTGAGGACAACCAGAATTTATGCTAGTTTAGTTGTAGACCTGACCTCGCCCTCGGGCAGCGGTCGAATTCGACGGTATCGCATCGCAAAATGCGATGCAATTTCCATCAATGCTATGCACTTTTCCAAAATGCATAGCTAAAAGTGCTATATACATAAATTTGAGCTAAATTCCACGTCGTATTTACCTCAAAAGTGCCCTAACGCATCCTCCGAAAGGGCAGAAATTTGCCCTTTTTGGACTCATTTAACTCTCTTGTTTTTGGCATTTTGACACAAAGCACGTGGGGATATCCCTCAAGCTAGCAATTTAATAGCCCCAGGTAATTTTGGTAGTTCCTGAATCTGTCAAGCTCTTGCAATCAACGGCTATCAGCAAAAAACCTGACCTCTGACCGTTGCTAGGAGATGTTTTCAAGTAGTTTCAAGACCCCCTGAAGCTGTTATACCAACTGCGCATAAAAAATTGTTTATATGTTTACTGAGCATTGGTTTCAAAATACCCACTTTATGTCGCGATAATGAGCTCATGAATAATTAATGAGGGAAATGTCAATGGTGATATTACACAGTCAGTCATAAATTTTAACTTCTTGAAAACAATCGTGAATTCATTGATGATAAATAAATGATGAACACATATAACCTGTATTTTCTTGGATACTATTTGATATTTTATCAGCAACAAGGTGAGTTTGGGAAATGTGTGTGATGCGCGAATACAATATTGGCGGCAGTGATAGCCGAGATTTGATGACAATGACAGAAGTTATAGATTCGCTACGCAAACACAATATTGCATCGCCACATGCTACACTTTTTTTACTGCGATGCAAAATTTGGAAACTGCTATGCAAACATGTGTTTTGCATAGCACAAAACGCTATGCAAAAAAATTGACTGAATTCGAACCCTGCCCTCGGGACAACCTCCATATTTTCCATATTTCGGACACATGCATCCGCACGTCGCACTGACACTCACACTGTTGTCAATTTTAATATTTTGATTTTTGTGACTAATGAAAACAGTTTACACAGGAGACACCCTATCCCTATGGCACTTCCCACAACCTGGGAACAAGTCCTCAAATGTTTGAATTTTATAGTTACTACAACTGCATGACTGTGAAATAATGAACATGATGCATGCATGTAGGTATGCCAGGCAAACACAAATTTGCTAGTCAGCCAAATTCGCCGACAATGTCAATGCATTTTTACATAGAAATTTAAAACAACTGGCCGAAGAAAGAAACCTACATAAATATGTTTTCTATACTTCACTTGACCCAAATATATGATTTTTTATGGTGATAAGTCACTGCACGACATGGAATTTTAGAGGATTTTGATAGCAGTTCCATTAAAAAAAGCTGCTATCATCATGAGATTAAGATCTAGAAACACCCCGAAATGCCGTTTTGGGGAATTTTGCTAGCTGAATCTTTTTGACATTGTTTGATGAAAGTCAATCTTTGACAAGATGTAACTTTGCTACGGAAAGTGCTATGAAAAAAAGGTTTTCAGTTTTGGCTTTGTTTACTCAAGGGCTTTAATTTGATATATAAAATGATGCAGTTTGATGGCAAATTTGAATTCACCTAGCATACCTAATGCATGTATAGGGACAGGCACATCTGAGCGAGGGCGCTATTTATTTTACTTGATAATAAAGCCCTATGTAAATCTGTGCCATTTTGTGCCACTGAAAACACCATTTTTGGAGAAAATGATGAATAAAACCAAAATTAATCTGTTTCAGATGCTCAGTCTAGTTTGCATTGACAGCAGATTCAATGATTTAGCGTTTAGGAAGCAGAATGCAACATTGACTTCACTTTTGAATATTTTTTTCTGTGAGATATGCCTTGGTGAAAATCACGGTTTTGGTCAAAAAAGGGGTCAGAAAGGGGCATTTTTGGGAAAAATTCTATTTTGACCCAAAATTCATCTTCTGACAAAAGGGAAACATGGTTTGACAAAAACTTTCATCCTTTTCACATAACAATTCCAGTTCACTTATTTGCTGGGAGAAAGCACTTTTTTGTTATCGCCTTGGGAAAAATCATTGTTTTTGCCTAAAATGGGCCCAAAATGGCAAAATTTGACCATTTTTACCACCTTAAAATTTGAATTTTCATACAAATTTCACAGATGTGTTGAAAATGATAACATACATAATATTCAACAAAAATTAGATTAAATTACAGTGAAAACAAAAAATTGACAGGGGGCACAAAAATTATCAAGTCCCCCACGCACTCCTATGGCAAGTCTTATCAGAGAAAATGGCCCAATAAGGCAACCAATGACAATGTTCCGACAGTAATTTTGTCATAACTTCACTTACTGACTTAGCAATACAGTAGAAGATTGGTTTTGGTGTCAAATTGTTTCTGAGAAGTTCTCTCTTCCAATAAATAACAATTCATGTTAATAGAATTAATTTGAAATTTTTATGCCTGTCCCTAGCATGTACATGTATGACTATGATCATGATGAACATGATGAAGATGAAGTAAGCTTAACTATTATAAGCTTACTATTTAAATAAAATATATATGTATTAAGATCCCGATTTTCTTACTTTTGTTAAAAGACACAAAGTTCGTAATAATTTCGACACTAATACATACTTGATAAACAATATCTGGATGCTTTTTCACGGGAAAAACTGTATTTTTTTTCAGTCACACAGAACAAACTTCTTTTTCTATTGAGTAGAGACAGCCCGTCGCCTATTAAAAAAGCGCACCACCACGCAGGTCAATTCGGGTCAATTTCAGGTCATTTTTGGCTTCGCTTCCATTTTTATTTGTGGTGTGCCGACATTTGAGCACTTTTCTGTCCCATTTGGTGCTATTCACGTTTGTCAAATGGTAAGTTTATATCATTAAATGTTAGTACAAAATATGTAGTATAACGTGTGTAATTTGAGTTTCATTTAATGACCTATAAACGTAAGAAATTCGTCGCATTAAATTTTCTTTTATTCTTGCATATTTCGTGAAATGAATTAATGACGTCACGCACGGGTGGGGTATGTACTAAGTATTCATGTATTGCCGACATATTCAGACAAAAAGGGTAAGCTTATGCATCTTGCAATATGGGAAGAATGTCAAAAATATGGAACTTGGAAGATGAATTTGAAAGCATGAATTTTTTATTGATTGTTGTTACTTGAATTGAATGTGAAGAATAAAAAATAAATTTTATGATACTTTGCAATGTCTCTTTTTGTTTTCTTTATGTCTGTCCTTGTGTTAACAAACAAAAGAACAAACAAACAAACAAACGAAAAAATAAACAAGCAAACAAACAAACAAATAAAACAAACGAATGAGCGAACAAGTGAATGACTACAAACAAACAAATAAACAAATATACAAACAAACAAACATTAAAACAAGCAACCAAGCAATCAAATAAGTAAACAAGCAAACAAAATAGTCAATAGACTCAAAATAATCAGGTGAACATCAATGATTCAAGCCTATTTAGAATCAATAAATATACTGGAATACAAAAACAATTTGTTGAGTCAAACAAACAAGCATACATCAGTCCATTCACCATTCCTAGCCATGCCTGGGTAACCCCTCTAAGCCTAAATATATAACCCCCCTCACGAGAAATGGAATCGTCCACATTTTATTAACGTAATATAATCGGCACGTACCATTTTGTGTCACAGGGGAAAATATGTACCACGGGTGGATGAAACGGTAAACATAAAATCTTTCTATTTTTACAATTTCTTTAAATATTTAGGTCTAAACTTACTCTTTACATGCGTAAATATTCAAAGCTAGTTACACCAAGTCAAAGGGTTGAGGTAATTCCACAATGGCTCTGAAATCGATCATATTTGAGAAAAATATGATCCAAAATGCCATTTTTAATTTGCCAATAACCAAAATGCGCTGCATTGCGCAGCTAAAGTGTTGAATGTATTAGGTCAGAAAACATCCCAAATTACATATTTCCGGCTTTACTTTCCTCCCCAACCCTCCCCATTTGGATAAAAAAGGAAAAATATGGGCGATTTTCAACCCAAAAAATGCGGATGTCGCTGATTTTGACACGAAAAATTCATTCTATCGCTAGCAGAATGCAATGATATCACATATACAATGTACGGGTGTTTTTAAATGGTTTCCACTCAATATGTCCCACAATTCAATGCGATTAAATGAGAAAATCCGAATTCTCACGAGGTACCCAAGTCTGATTTCTGCTCCAAAATGGCCGATCGTAAGCAAAAATTTCTGATTTTCTTCTTGAAAATATGGCCACTATAGCCAAAATAACAATTTCTCGATCATGAGAGGATGTACCTTCTGTGTCAGCGTACTTTTCATAGAATAACATGATCGCGCGACCTGCATGACCGAATCTTGACCTTGCCTAGCAACGATCGTGTGATTGGTCAATTCTCAAAAGCTGTGTTTTGCCCGTAAGCGCCCGGTATTTACGTAGTGCTTCGGCGCAAAAACTGTACCAAGTTGGCTCTCATGATCGAGAATTTAATATTTTGGCTATAATTACACTTTACAGGGAAATATGGTAAAATAAAATGAAAGTTTGTACTTTTTTCTTAGTGTAACTTAGGAGAAATATTTATTTTTTTATTGACGATTGACAGTGATAAAATGGGATATAAAGTTGATGTTTTATACATCGGCACGTCTACGGGCCTGATTTGATGACGTCATCTGTCATCGCTAGTTGTAGTTCAATTCTACAAGCGCAAGCAGGCCACGTTATTTCTATGGCCCATTTCACGGTTAGGCGCCACTTTTGGTGAAAAAAACTCGAAATTTTCAAAATGGATTAAATTTCATTTAATAGGGCTTTTCTTTTCCAAATAAGACCAGATTTTCATAAAAATATCATTTCCCAGCTTAAATCTCTCTACTTCTTGAAGAAAATTATGATTTATTATCTCATATTATGTAATTTTTAAACGAATTTGATAAATATTGAGTAGTGTACATGTAGGGCCTATATTTATACTTTGACTGTCCAATACATACAATAGATATTTAGAATAAACAAGTATGTCATAGGCTCCCTTCTGACCAAATTTGGGCAAATTTTGTTGTGTAATGACAAATTTATGGCCACTTAAATGTAATTTTTGTGGTAAAAAAGGGAAATTGACATGAAAAGGTTTACTCAACAATTTTAATAATAAGTGAATGACTCTGATATTTCACAGCTTTGAAGGTCATGATATGGGTAATGCTCACAAATAATATCAGCCAGTTTGAAAACACCCCGGGGGTGCCACTCATATACCATTGCATGTTGTCATCACTGACCAGACACTTTTATTTTTCACCCAAAACACTGACATGCCCAAGGGCTGAAAGGTAACCCTTACCACTGACCTGCTATGAAAAAAGGATACCCAAATCACTGACCACAGCCATGGTGCAAACAAAGGTACCCATATCACTGACCTTACATGTCCCAATGACCCTTCACTGACGAAGGTAGAAAGCAATATTTACCTAGTGTATTTCCAATCCCTTTACATACAATTTCTGTTATAATATGAAATAGCCTGGAATATCATCCTTAACACAAAATTGTGGTCATACACAACAAACAAGCTGCAATCATTTCATTGGTATCCAATTAGTACAAGTACATCCTGGGAAGATCATACAC
The DNA here is from genome assembly GCF_039555335.1 of Amphiura filiformis. Classification (NCBI taxonomy): domain Eukaryota; kingdom Metazoa; phylum Echinodermata; class Ophiuroidea; order Amphilepidida; family Amphiuridae; genus Amphiura; species Amphiura filiformis. The sequence goes on along the minus strand of NC_092633.1, from coordinate 38,848,186 downwards.
CAACAGGTTATTTGTAGTGGAAAAGTTTTATTTCCTATTCTTGGCAATATGCATTTTCTTAATAAGCGTAGCTATTTACCTTTGATTTCAGTGCTGAATCCTGGGCCGAATCCATGATCCGCGCTAAGCTCTGAAATCTGAAATATAAAGCACTTTTTTCCCCGTTTAACCCGGTTTTGCGGGTGACAAACAGCGATGGCAAATGTCACTTCACGATTTCCAAAAGGCATGGTTCCTGTCATATCTGGTTCAGCAGTCAAACGTATGTCGTAATCCATTCCGATTACACAGTATCTGTACCTTGTACAAAATTCATAGTCTCTACGCCCGTCTCTCGCAGCCCGCTCGGCAGCATGCACAAACATCACCGAGTTTTAATCATGGTACAAGACCGGGCACAAGACTAATATATTACACTTACAGACCCGGAAGTAAGAAGTTGTTTACAATCAGGAACGAAAACAGCGGCTGACGCCAAATGCTGGACTTTGATTTTCATGAACCCAAAACGCCGACATATCTATTGTAAAAAGGTACCCTTTTTCCAGAAAACACCAAAATTGAGACCCTTTTAGCGTCCCGCTGGACGTGGCCTATGCTTAAAAAGATACCCTTTTACCGCGAAATTTTGGTCGGTGATGACTTCATTGACGGTTCAACTGGCACCCCGGGGAAAACACAGGTCGAATTCAAGATTCTAATGTTTGTGCAATTTTGGATGTGACTGATGTCAATGTGAACGGAAACCACACACTGTAAAGCAGAGTATGTTTCAGAAAATAATGATTCAAAGAATTTTCACACACTCAGTAAATTAAATGCGATATATTGAAACATATAGTGTTCATTTTAAAACATTGTTTACAATTTATAGAAGCGGATGTGACATTTTCAATTGTGAACAGAATATTTCATTATTATAAACAGTTTGCTTGTCAAAAATATAAGCTTTGGGCACTTCTAACACATATATTTTGTTAGATTCTATTGAATTGAGCAATGCTAAAATGTTTTTCCTGACCCTTTATATTTTTGACAAGCAAAATGTTTAGAATACTGAAATATTCCGTTCACAATTGAAAATGTCACATCCGCATCTGTAAATTGTATACAAAACTATCCCCTAAAGACAATGACAAAGCCATGAAATAATCATATATGACATGTACGAAATAATAAACCTATTTTAGAAAGTCAAATATCATGTTGTTTTAGTATTTTGGCCTAAAAACTACTAATTTTGAGGATGTGACATGTGAATGGAAACTGAAGCTTTTTGAGTCCCCTATCACAATTAAAGAAGGCATAGGGCCTACTGAGTTAAAGATTTGTTGTGCCTTTTGATCCCCCACAAACCTGTAATGAAATAACTTCAAACTGGCATCCTAGTCCCATTCCTGTCTTAGTTCTTTGAAGAAACTATTTTGGATGTGATAGGTACCATGGATGTGAGTGACACATGTGAACGGAAACTTTGAAATAACATCTGCAAGCTAAGTTGATGAAGGAGTTTTCATTAAATGGTGTCATTAGATAGCTCATAGCAGGAGTTTTTTTAAATCAAGGAGAAAAAATTTTGCCACATATTTTGCTAATAAATTATACTATTTGGAAAATTAATCGGATGTGACTAAATTGTGAACAGAATTTGTTTGCAAAAATATCGCTGTATCTACATATTAAGAGCAACAAGTGTAATTTGTTCAACAAATAGTAACAAGACTCTGAACTTTACTAAAACACACTAGTTTGCCATTCATGTAAAGTAGGCTATTAGTCGATCTATTCCACATTGAATAAGGTACATAGATGTGAACGGAAAATGTCACATCCGAATTCAGAAATTTAAATGGTTCTCATGGTAGTTAAACTGACAACTAATATTTTGTTCATGTATGGCTGTATAGTGCAACTTGTTCACGACATAAAAACAACAAAAGCAGCTGGTAGGCTCAACATATGTAGTTAAAAGTGGCAGCATTGGAAAATAAATGTCTGTTTCCAGGTTGCTAGTGAAATGTGGTTTTTTGACCACTTCTGAACCCTGTGCGCCCTGAAAGATAAAAGCAGAAATGCCGATTAAGCTAGTGGAGGTAGGCCATGTATACAGAGACAATGAAAAATCACCAACAGTCAAATCTGTAACCCCATTATTTTTTACACACCCGGCCAGATATGTTGAAAATCAAAAAGTGGCGCCTAACCGTGAAATGGGCCATACTATAGATCTGCTGTACGTGCATTCAAATTGCATTGTATTGCATTGTAATTTCATTTGTGTCCATGCTAATTATGTTTACACAATATGAACTCACATGTTTTCAAACAAATTCGCCGATAATAGGTGATCAAAACTTAGGAATGTTACAAAAGTACAGATCGTATTCAGCTTACTTCATATGATTATGAGATGATCTTTGAAAAAATACGGCATAATTTAAATTTGTTGATTACGTAATGTGCAAATTGCAATAAGTACAATGAAGTAATGTGTAGGGCGGGTTTCTTTGTCTTACGTAACAGTATTGTTCTTCAAAAAACCTGGAAGCGCTACATATGGTCCTCTAGCTGAAATACAGATAATGTAAGATTTATGTAAACCTGTATTTTTGCTAGAGTATCTCAAGCTACCCACGGCCAGCCCACGCAGTGTTTGGACGTATGATATTTTCTCTTCCTGCAGCTCAGGGCCTAGATTTCGTGCCAGTTTGCGAGAATCAAGAACCATCCGAGTCGCTTCACTTACTGTATTATTCAATGAAAGAAACTGATTCTCGCAACAAATGTTACGATGTTACGAGAATCGTTACGAGAATCAATTCGGTGATTCTCGACGAATCTGAGGCCCTGCAGCTGCACTTGGCCTTCAGTAGTGCATAAGGGCATGTTACCTGCTGGTAGTAATGTTTCCATTTGAAATGTTGATGGCAATTGGACAAAAGAAGAAGCATGGTCCCGCTTCACAGAAAATTGTAAATACCCATCCTTCTGATACCAAAATCAGCTACTCTGAACTGTTTGTCATCTCGCTGAAAATGGCTGTTCAACCCTATCTGGGCCGAGTACAGCTAGTTCACCGGACTCAACCAATTAAAAAGATGAACTCAAACAGCATGGCTGCGCCAAAATTATAGTAATGTTGACTCACGAGGTGGTCGCGGTAAAATGGTTTATTTACACACATTTTGGACTAAAAAATGGGCAATTTAGTGGAACTCTGTGCTACCAAAACTATATTTATAAACTATCTGAGCGAAATAGCTGATTTTGAGGCTGCAATCTGGCGATTGCATGTTGTTAAATACAGGTAAATGTGGTGCCTTGCTTTGTTTTACCGACGCTGTATCTTTTTTTTTTTTTTTGAATTTCATCTCACATTCCTGAATTAATTTGGAGATAGTAAATTTTCGGGTACCCGGATACCCGCCCGAAAAAAATTTTTCGGATACCCGGGAGCATAAATACTCGAAAATAACACCCCTAGTAGTGCAGAGCCAGCAGAGCTAGCTGCATGACCTGCCTACCTGCTGGTAGTCCAAATGTTTCCATTTGAAATGTTGATGGCAAATTGGACAAAAGAAGAAGCATGGTCCTACTTCACAGATTTTTAATCCCCTATTCATGCACAGTTGCGTGAATCAGTCTATTGTGGACCATCCTTCTGATACTTGAGTGTTTGGACAAGGCACAAGCGGAACAGTTTTGACAGGCCTTTTGTCTACCTCTCTGTTAACTGTTTGTCATCCTCGCTGAAAAGGGCCCTTGCACAGTAAATCAAGGTTTCAACTAAGACAATGGATAAGTTGGCAATAAGTACAGCTAGTTCTGAAATTGCCGACTCAACCAAGAAACAAGATGATTTAAGGGGGTACTACACCCCTGCCCAATTTTGTGCCTATTTTTGAAAAAAAAAAAAAAATTATAGAGCATTGGTGACAAGTAAGATATGTATATTATAGGGCAAGGACTACAACTGCTACACTGGAAATTTTATTTCACCACAGACAACAGTTGTGTCCAGTTACAGTCAAAAATGAGGGAAAACCAATATTTGATCAATAAATCAATAACTACTTGCCTTGAGTTGCTGATTTTTCAGTGTAGTCCTTGCCCCTATAATATACATATATCTTACTTGTCACCAACGCGCTATATAATTTTTGAGAAAAATGCAAAAATAGGCAAAAAATTGGCCAGGGGTGTAGTACCCCCTTAAGTGTGATGTATGTTGTTCAAATGGACTCTTTCATCACTGTTCATAACATACCGTACATGGGATGGGTACAATTACCGAATAATAGGGTGCATTTAAAGGAATTTCGTTTTATACCGACAGGAATGCCCTAATGACCTTTTGACCCTAAAATGAAAAAATACCAAAATGCAAAAAATTTTGTAGAAGCTACTTACTCCTATGTTTTTCTTAGCAAATAAAAAAAATTTTGAAGGTTTTTTCGCCGAAGTGACCCCTTAATGACCTTTTGACCTAAAATCTGTGAGGACCCCATAGACACTGGCTAATAACAATGCATGTGTGCAAGTGGTGTCACTCTCCCTCCGTAATCTGTGACTTGCTAGACTTGAGTCAGACCTCGTTTACGGAGTTTAGGGTTTAGGGTAGGGGTAGGGCAGTCTTGTAAAAAGACTAGTAGAGTTGCACCCTATTTGGCAATCGCTCTCTGGCATGTTGCATTTAATTGGAAGGGTAATTTTCACACACCCGCATTGTGTATCAATTATCAAATTTACTGACTCTTGTCTCTAATAATAGTGAACATGTGAAATATAAATATGTACATTTTCTATTGTAAAGTTGTTGACTACATAAATAAAATATGATGTACCGTACTTGAAAGAACATACATGTATTACTTGTCTTTGATGGAAGTTAGAAAACTATAGTACTTAATGCATGCAACAAGCTGTGAATCAATACTCGTGCAACAAAATTCAACAGAACTTCAGAATTCAGTAAAAAATGCATGGTCGCATGTCATGAATTGGTCATCTTTTGTGTACAGTATACATGTACATGTGTAAGTTAACATAATGTAAAATGAGAAAAAATATCCCCAATTTTGATTCACTTAAAAAAAAAAAGTTCAGTTTCTTATAGGATTTTGCAGAAAGCACCATTGGAATTCAACAACCATTTCCAATGATATGAGCAATTAAAGGGTTTCCAAAACAAGAGGAAACAAAAGGAAATATTTCCTTTGAATAGCTATATCTCACAATCAATATTTCCAAGTTCCAACTGACTTTGCTTGATCGCATCACATATTACAAGGATGCCGAATCAACAAAGTTAATTAGCATTTAATTAGGCAATTTGTAAATTACATCTTTTTTTACAATTGATATACTATGAGGTAGATCTATAATCCATGATGATATGCAATTTGTGGTCCATGCTAGTTGTACAGTTTGAACTTTGCCATATTTTCACAATTTTGTGCACAACCCTACATGTATGGGGCTCCCCCGCCCCGGCTGCTCCATTGACACATTGTCATTGATAAACCTCAAAGTAGTTGTCCAATTGACTTGGGAGTTTTTGTATTTGACACAATTGTATTCTACACAATGACACCAAACTTTCTACAATAGATGTAGGTATATACTTTTAGAATAAACCAAACTTGAAGTGTGAAGAAAGCGTATACATGTTACGGCTGCTCCATTTTTGGGTGACCATACAATGTACATGTGTATTGTTACACAGCCGTGACGTTAGTCACGGCTGTGTCTTTTTTCTTACAGGTTCTTTCTTTCTTTCTGCCGACCACTACATTTGCTCTAGCACTTACATGCTTATACCGATTTTGACTTAACTTGGTCACAACCATCATTGACCATGCCCCTACATGTCATATGAAACTCGTGGGGTCGAAGGTCACGCAGGGGTCATAGGGGTCAAAAACGTGATTTCAACTAAAAATGCTTCTTCTCTCACAGATTACGTAAGACAGTGACACCATTTGCACACATGCATTGTTATTATCCAGTGTCTATGGGGTCCTCACAGATTTTGGGTCAAAGGTCATTAAGGGGTCACTTCCGGTATAAAACGAAAAACCTTCAAAAATTTTTATTTGCTAAGAAACACATAGGACAGTAACAGTATGTTCACACATAAATTGTAGTTACCCTGTGTATATGTGGTATTTTTTATTTAGGGTCAAAGGTCATTAAGGGCCACTTCGGTATAAAACGAAATACCTTTAAAATGCTTCTTCTTTCACAAATCATGTGGGACAGTGACGCCACTTGCACACATGCATTGTTATTAGCCAGTGTCTATGGGGTCCTCACAGATTTGGGGTCAATGGTCATTAAGGGGTCACTTCCGGTATAAAACGAAATACATTCAAAAAATTTTATTAGCTAAGAAAAACGTAGGACAGTAACGGTATGTTCACAAATGAATTGTGGTCACCCAATTCATATGTGGTATTTTTTTATTTGGGGTCAAAGGACATTTAAAGGGTTACTTCCGGTCTGAGACAAAAACATTCAAAATGCCCCTTCTGCCACAGCAAAGTGGTGCCACGTGCACCCATGCATTGACATTAGCCAATGTCTATGGCCGTTTTCATAAATTTTGGGGTCAAAGATCATTAAGGGGTCACAACACGGCTGTGTTCGTGGTCTTAGACCACAGCTAAGTCTAGTTATTATTTTGGCTATTGGTTTTTGATTGCTGCTGTAGAATCAGGGTGTAAATCACCATTTTGTTTTCTTGTTTTTACACGCCACTGTACACTGCGCATGTGTGGCACTATATTTGATATATTTGATATTCATGTGCGGGTCATCAGCAAAATGGCCAATCTCCAAATGCCGATGGCAACTTTTTCAATGATATTTATCCATGTGCTAGCCTAAACCTTTTAGGTTTTTAATGGACCATTTAAACATTATTTTAAATTGTTAAAACAAACTACATGTTGTACAGTGTATTGGAGTTACAAAACAAGTCAACAAGGTTCAGGCTGGACCATGAATTAAAAAGGAAAAGTGGACACAATCACAATCACCATATATAGTGCACATGTTGGTCATGCACTACTGGCATTTTCGGTCGCAAGATTACATTACCGGGTGGAAATACCCTTTTTAAAAAAAAAAAAAAAAAAAAAAGTTTTTATTTTTTCGGTTTTGTAGTGTCCCTGGACCTAGACCTAAATGCTAGGGATATTTTGTTATTTTTAATATGAAAATTGATAATTTGCGTCATATACCAAAATGCATTCAAATTCAATACATTTTGAGATTATCATTTTCACCGGGTAGGAAATACCCTCCCGGGTACCGAAAAAATCAAAAACTTAAAAAAAAAAAAAAAAAAAAAATTTTTTTTTTTTTTTCAGTACTTTTTAAAGATTTTTTTATTTTTAATCGGGCCTCGGTTTCAGTGTAGTGTCCCTGGACCTAGACCTTACTGCAAATGCTAGGATCATTCATGGTTGACCCAAAAACATTGTTAAAAAAAAAAAAAAAAAGTTCAAGATATTTGTTTTTGTTATTTTATGCAAATTTTAATGAATATGAAAAGCACTTGATAATTTGTAAAATTCATGTCATATACTAATGTCTATTTTTTTTTTTTTCCTCTAGTTTTTGTCCCATTTTTTTTCGGTTTTGTAATTCTTTATGTATTAATTAATTACCTGGACTCCTACTTATTGAATAATCTAAATGCTAGGATCATTCATTAGGTTGACTGGTCTAAAAAAAAAAAAAAAATTCCCAAATTTGATATTTTAAGATCAAGTTATTTTTATTTCGATAATGAAAATTGATAATTTGTATTCATGTCATAGTCTATTAATGATTTCAA